>NC_134485.1:400595302-400812802 GCF_040206685.1 Ascaphus truei | reverse complement strand
CCTTGGTATTGTGTTCCACTATCTGCGTGGTATATCTCCATTGGACATATTGCTGAATACAGCTGCACTCGAGAGACTGGAGTGACAACACTGTCACGCTTTACGCTAAACCTCGCTTCACGGCCGGTCGTAAACTTGCAAAAAGTATACCCAGAGACCGGAGGTGCTGGAAGCAGTTGCAGGCGACGGCAGACCAGAGGAGAGGGCACCATCGACGCCCGTGATCAGCGAAAGACACCAAGCGTGTCCTGAGGTGCTGGAGGCAGTAGCAGATAACGACAGGTCTGGCAAGTGAGCGGCAGTAACGGCACTAGTCAGCAAAAGACATCAAGCCACACACAGCTCCGGAGTGGAGGCTCCACACCACTATCGTGACAGTCTGTCCTGAGGCTGTGAAGGGGAAATCCTGAGGTCCGGTGGCAGTGTGACGATTGGTAACTCATGTATTTCACATGAAATGCTGTAAACAAAATAATCTGATGTACGCAGATATCTTACCTTTCTAATATACACATATATATTTTTACAAACTTCACTATGTGCGTTTGCGCTGTTGTCTTTTTTGTGTTTCCCTTCATGATTGGGTTAACGTGGGGAAGAGGACCGGCTGGCAGCTCTGGGTTAGCCCCTTCCCCGGATCTCCTCCCCCCTGCCCCTGATCTTCTCCCCCTCCTGCCCCCGCTCTCCTCCCCCCCCTGCCCCCAATCCCCGCTTGCTGCCCGGGGTGGGAGGTAGGCTGAGGGGGGCCCTGCTTGTTGCCCGGGGCGGGAGGTAGGCGGTGTCCGCCTCTGGAGGGGGTGCGACGTCTGCTTCGGGGGGGGGGGTGCTGCAGTGCTGCTGCGGCGGCATCCTCTTATGCTTCTGGGGAAGGGGGAGTGTGTTGCGGCGGCGTCTGCTTCCGCTTCGGGGGGGGGGGGGTCACTGACCTAATAGACCCATTTGCTTGGTCGGATCATCATGCAATTTAGTTTTCAATCATAGCATCCTCAATAGGCCTTCTCCAATGGATATGGGCAATTATCACCCATTGAGATGTCTGACTCCGTAGGGCTTGATGGAAAACTTGGATCTTTCTGATATAATGGGTGCCTCTGTTGATGCTTCTGATCTCGTTTGTTACTATAATATCAGTGTGAGCACTACAACGTATATTATTATTGGCATTTGTATACAACTCCTCACACCACCACAACCCTGGATTTGACAATACTAATAGGTAATTGAAGAAGAGGGGTGTTGCAGGGTACATGCAACCACATGCGGGGTTTCTGGATAAGGCTATTTATTGAGCCTTAAAAATACAGCACACAAAAACAAAACAGCTTCTTTTCAGCGTACAAAACAAAAGCTTCTTTTCAGCATACAAAAACTCAGACAGTTCATCAAACATGCATTTGGAAAACAGATCTTATAGCAGTAATCTACTTCAGCGTTTCAGTCCCATCTCTTGACCAGCCAGCCCCCTTGTGTGTGCAGCCTGGGGGTTTTAAAACACCTTGATTATGCAGCTGGGACCACTCTAATTGTCAGGAGCTTCCCAGCTGAAAGTTAACCTCGTCACTGTTGCACTGCATACCTACACATACGTCTGCCAGACATAGAGCTGGTGATGTTCATTCACCCTGTCACATTCCTCCCCTGTTAGTGTGTGGCTTGGGCAACGCACGGCTGAAGCCTGACCATCCACCCCTTCTCTAGAAAAGAAATCAGCATTGGCATTTTCTTTTCCAGGCCTGTGCTGAATCTCAGACGAGAAGGGTTGAAGGGCCATATACCACCTGGTCAACCTAGCATTGGAGTCTTTCATAGTATTTAACCATTTTAATGGAGCATGGTCTGTTACCAATGTAAAATGGACTCCCGCCATGTAGTGCCTCAAGGCCTCGATTGCCCACTTTACTGCGAGACACTCCTTCTATATTACTGAGTATTTTTTTCCCTTGGGAACAATTTCCTACTCAGATAAAGGATCGGATATTCCACTCCCTCAAACTGTTGCAAGAGCACTACCCCTAACCCTATCTCTGAGGCATCGGTTTGTACAATTAAAGGCTTATCGAAGTCTGGGCTTCTAAAGACTGGACCCTCTGATAGACACCTTTTTACCTCCTCAAAGGCTCTCTGGCACACCTTTGACCATACCACTTGTGTAAGGTCACATTTTTTTGTGAGGTCTGTTAGTGGGACTGCAACTTCCGAGTAGTTGGGGATGAACCTCCGATAGTACCCTGCTAAACCCAACAGGGAGCGTACCTGCGTTTTTGTTTGGGGGGTCGGAACTTCTTTCAGGGCAGCTACCTTATTGGCTAGTGGCCTTACATTTCCACCACCCACTGCATACCCAAGGTACTTGGTTTCCGCCTTACCTAAGGCACATTTCTTAGGGTTGGCTGTGAGCCCTGCATCTCTTAGCGACTTGAGGACCGCTTTCAGCCTATTTAGATGGGCCCGCCAGTGTTTACTATAAATAACAATGTCATCTAGGTAGGCCACAGCATAAGCCCTATGAGGTCTCAGTACTTTATCCATGAGCCTCTGAAATGTGGCTGGGGCTCCATGCAGTCCAAATGGCATTGTCACAAACTGGTATAAACCCATAGGAGTGGCAAAGGCTGTTTTGCATTTGGACTTTTCCTCTAAAGGTATTTGCCAGTATCCTTTTGTTAAGTCCAGCGTGGATATATATTCCGCGTTACCAAGGGTGTCAATTAACTCGTCCACCTTGGCATCGGATATGCGTCAAACTTGGATACCACATTGACCTTTCGGAGGTCCACACAAAATCTTACCTTCCCATCGGGTTTAGGGACCATAATTAGTGGACTATCACTGCATGATTCCTCAATCACGCCTAAATGTAACATTTCTTGTACCTCCTTTTCTACCATGGCCATACGGCTTTCAGGCAACCTGTAAGGACGAGAATGTACTTTTACCCCAGATGCTGTCTCTATCACATGGGAAACTAAATTAGTTTGCCCTGGTAAATCAGAAAAAAACATAATTGAATTGTGTAATTATTTCTAACAAGTCCCCTTTTTGTTCAGAGGATAATTGTCTACCCATTGGGACTTTATCGTCACCCAAGATGTTCTCCCGTGGGGGCTGAGGACCCAAGTCCATCTCCTCCTCCACCGGGTGGATGAATAGAGACTGCTGCACCTTCCAGGGTTTCAGCAAGTTCACATGGTAATTTTGTTTACCCTTCCTGGACCCTGGTTGAGCGATCTCGTAATCCACATCACCCGTGCGGCAGAGTACTTCAAATGGGCCCTGCTATTTGGCTAGGAGTTTACTCTCACAACTGGGTAATAATAACATCACCTTGTCTCCTGGGTGAAACACTCTCATGCGAGCATTCTGATTGTAATGTCTCTCCTGACTGTCCTGGGCTGATCTAAGATTCTCCCTAGCAAAATGCCCGACCACATCTAGGCGCTTCCTAAGGTCCAATACATATTGCAGGGTATTCTTAGAACGGGACCGCTGTTCCTCCCAGGACTCCTTTAGGAGGTCTAGGATACCCCGGGGTTGGCAGCAATACAGCAGTTCAAATGGAGAGAAACCCGTGGAGGCCTGGGGAACTTCCCACACTGCAAACAGCAGAAAAGGGAGAAGTTCATCCCAGGCTCTCTTCTCTGAATCTACAAATTTCCTCAGCATCCCTTTTAGAGTTCGGTTAAATCTTTCCACCAATCCGTCAGTCTGTGGATGGTAGACCGATGTCCGAACAGACTTGACCTCTAGTAATTTTAAGACATTGTGCATCAGTTTAGCCATAAAATTTGTACCTTGGTCTGTCAACAAAACCTGGGGAAGTCCAACCCGTGAGAACAGCTCCAACAATTTGTTGGCTACTTGCTTCGCCGTTGCTGTTCTCAGGGGGAACGCCCAGGATATCTTGTTGCATAGTCGACTATTACGAGAATAAACCTGTGTCCTTTCGCAGAAGGCTCCAGCGGTCCTACCAAGTCTACACCATTCCTCTCAAAGGGAAAGGACACCAAGGGTAAAGGAACCAAGGGGGCTGTTTTTTGTCCCTTCGGACTAGTTAGCTGGCACTCAGGGCATGCTGCATATAACTTACCGTAGCAATGTCACTATGCATCCCTGGCCAATAGAAGCGGAATGAAATAGGATCCAAGGTTTTATCTCTACCCAGGTGACCACCCCAAGGGACAGTATGGGCTAGGGTGAAGACAGTTTTAACAAACGCCTTGGGAACCAATATTTGTCTGGTGACGTCCCCTGTTTGTGTCTGCTTGTTCATCCTATACAGGATATCATTTGACAATTCAAAATAAGGGAACACCATTACCCATTGTGCATTCAATATCTGGTCATCAATCTTTATCACTTTATCATATTGTTTGGCCAGGACTGGGTCTTCCCTCTGCCTCTGGCAAAAATCAGGGAGACATAGCTCTGGTAAATCCCCAGGGCCTATCTCTCCCTCGTTCTGGTCATCCCCAGTCATGACTTGTGACTTATGCCTATTACTATGGCCACCTTGAGTCCCAGATTTCTGCAACCAGTCCTGTTTGTCACAGCGTCTTTGCCTCCGAGTCTTTGGAACCCAGTGTCTACTGGGGAAGAGGTCTGCCGAAAAGGGGAACAGTTTACCAGGTTTCTCCTGAGTCAGAGAATGAGGCTCATCCTGAGAGACTGGAGCCATTATGTTTGAAAAGAAAGGCCAGTCACAGCCGAGCAAAATGGGGGCAGGGAGCCAAGGAGCGACTCCTACTTCGATCCTGGCCTCCTGACCTTTCACCTGTAGCAGGATTTTGGCCATCGGATACCATTTTACATCGCCGTGTATACTTCATGGGGAGTCAAAGGAAAGCACGTCAGGTGGTAACAGTTCCCGGAAGACCAGCGTTTTTCCAGAGCCTAAATCTATAAGAGCCTGGACGGTTTTACACCAATCTGAACTGGAAGTAGCCAGGGCTTGCCACTTTCTCTGGGGAAGGCCGAGGTGACTGTCCTGCTGAAGGAGTAATCTATCTGTGGACAGTCCACATGACGGTGGCCTTGTTCTCCGCAGGCCGAACATGGAGAGTCTTCCCTTGCCGGAGGGTGCCGTGGATACCGGTCAGCAGGACCGGAAACTGGAGACCAGGCCTCCGATGGTTCCTGTGTGTGACGTCCTCTGAAGTTCCTCTCATTTGGCGACGAGCCGACATCAGGAAGTAGATGAGGGTATCGACGGGGACCAGCATTTGAACCCCTCCCTTGCTGGAACGACTGCTCCTTCCGTGGGACTTGGCCGTTGCGTATGGATGGGCCGTAGGTTCCCCGTTGGTCCGACCTCCCTCTTTGGGCGTCCGCAAGTCCCGGTGGAGTCGGATCTGTCGGGTCCAGGACAGTCGCCTGCTCCTCGGCCCTAAGGAATTTCTCAACGAGTCGGACCGCCAAAACTAGGGTTTCAGCAGCATGGCGTTTTACCCAAGAGCGTGCGGAAGGGGGTATTACCTGTAGGAATTGTTCCAAAACAACTTGCTCAAGAATTGCCTCCTTAGTGCGCTCCTCGGGTTGTATCCAGCGAGTACACAAGTCCAATAACTGCTGAGCGAGGACCCTGGGTTTCATCTTAGCGCTGTACTTCAGGCTCCGGAACTGGTGCCGGTAGGTCTCTGGGGTCAGACCTAAGCGATCCAGTATGGCGGCTTTTACTTGTTTATAATCCATTGCCTGGTCCGCTGGGAGGCCCTGATAGGAGGCCTGGGCTTCTCCTATGAGGAGCGGGGCCAAAGCGGTTGCCTAGCAATTTGCAGACCAGCCCTGGGCTTCGGCAACTCTTTCAAACGTCAGTAGAAATGCCTCTGGATCCTTGTTCGGAGCCATTTTCCTCAGGAGGAACGGGGGTTTGTTCTCAAGTTCTGGACTGGTAGACCCCTGGGATTGAGTCAGCAACCTGGCCATACGCTCCTCCTGTGCTTCCTGCTGCTGGATTAGGAGCTGGGTTTGCTGCTGCAATAGTCTTTCTTCTCTCTCTGCCTGTAGTCGGGCCTGCTCGCACAGAAACGCTTCTAAAATTTCTTCCATTTTTTTTTTGTGTGTGGCCCTTCAACTGCAGAGGCGTCTCAAAATCCCGGCACTGGGGTTTCTGGATAAGGCTATTTATTGAGCCTTAAAAATATAGCAAAAAAAACAAAACAGCTTCTTTTCAGCATACAAAAAAACAAAACAGCTTCTTTTCAGCGTACAAAACAAAAGCTTATTTTCAGCATTCAAAAACCAAGACAGTTCATCAAACATGCATTTGGAAAACAGACCTTATAGCAGTAATCTACTTCAGCGTTTCAGTCCTATCTCTTGACCAGCCAGCCTGCATGTGTGTGCAGTCTGGGGGTTTTAAAACACAGCTGGGACCACTCTAATTGTCAGGAGCTTCCCAGCTGAATGTTAACCTCGTCACTGTTGCACTGCATACCTACACATACGTCTGCCAGGCATAGAGCTGGTGACGTTCATTCACCCTGTCACAAGGGGTTACAGACTTAAATGTCACTGACAGAGGTCAAGTTTAACCTGATTGACCATATCGTGAAATACCAGTCCACTCAGAAGTCAGAGTTCCAGTCTCAAGAGATTTTGACAGTTGACCATAGCTTGGCTAAGCTATTCCGCACTGTGAATATTTTATATATTCAGTAACATTTCTGTAGACAGACTAATGGCCAATCGGATTAACACAGCGGGGGTCCCTGGCAGTCCCATTCAATGGGACATCAGATGGGCCATTAGTCTGTCTGCAGAAATGTCACTGAAATGTTGCAGCATGTACCCAGCAGGTACCTGGGTCTTGTTGGTGATTGCCCCAGATTTTCCAAGGCAAGTTTTGGAATACTCGTCGGCGCACCTGTACATGCTACAACTGTTGTTGATGTTATCAAATGTCATAGTCTGGGGTATCACTACTATGCAGATGACGCATAACTATATTTGTCCTTTGCACTGGGTATGAAGTACCCATTATAAGTCCCTTGATTGTGTCTTAAACTTAAACATAAGGTGTTAACCAGGATCAAATCCTCATTATTTCACCTGTGGAACATAGTCAGGATTAAGGACTTGATTTCTGTAGATGATTTCTCTACTCTTGTTCATGCCTTTGTGTCCTCACGCCTGGACTACTGCAATGCACTTTACTGGGTCTCCTAGAAACAGAGCAACAGTGCTTTCTCTGCCATGACATCTTTGGTGGCTCATCATCCAGTTCAGGAGGCTGCTTACCGCAAATTATCTTGCCCAGTGCAACCACTTATCCATCAGGTAAGTGATGATTGCATCATCAATCACATCCCATTCGATATTGTAATGTAGGATTAGATGGCCCATCATTCTGGTGATGCCACCAGTGCAGGTGGTGGGACAACAGATGCCACTGGCACTGGTGCAGAGGTTACTGCTATTGGTGGGGCAGCGGATGGTGCTGCAGTGGGTGGTGTGCTGGGAGATTTCGATGCACTGCAGAAAGGTGTAAAATATATACTTCCTCTTCAGGTAAGACATACAGATTTAGCAATATTTTTAACTTCTGTTAACACGATAAATTGTGTTAATGCGACTGCGTTATTTAACACATACAGTATTAACATAGTTCCATTGAAACACATGGTAACGTCTGCATTATCTCCTTAACACATACAGTACATGTTTTAGCTTTATTTCTCCTTAATGCATACGTTAGTGGAAGTAATAACGCCTTCTCTTTGAGATAGCCCTAAATAATTTAGTGAATCTAAGCCTAAGGCAATGAGTCAACAAAGCGCAATGTCCGTTCTAACGATAACTGCCATTAACTCGAATGGCAGTTCCTGCATCACACTTTCATAGCTCCCACTAAGATAGAGTGGAGGTGCTTTCAAGTTGACAAATTCAAGCATTACTAATGTTTGTTATAAGATTACAGGTATATTTATTAGGTCTTTAGATATAATATATTATTCACACCATTATTTTAAATATCTTAGAATTACACTGTTTTCATTATTGTTTTTAGATGATAATACCCAACTGAGAAAATTATGCTGCCAAGATTCCAAAGTTGCAATCATTCGGATTGGTTTAAAGTACATTATAGAAGTTGTACATCTAGTTTTATGAGTCTCCAAACAATAACTTTGTCTCAAAAACTACTGGAAGAATTCAAGTTTGCTGCACATTGTGAAACCTTACATATTATACATTATAAAATACACTGCATAGATTACCATAAATGAAAAAGACATAGTCAAGTCAGTATTTCATTAAAATCACAGACAATCTTGATGAAGATTTGCTTGACAAAGGGGTCTAGCCTGAGTTCCCCCTGTTCCCCTAGTTGTCCCCTTCTTCCTGCTGCAGCTGCGACTGTCAGCGGCGGCTGGGGGGAGCTTGGGGAGAGATGCAGGATCCTGCGGGCGGTTAGGGAAGGTGAGCCGGTCGCTGACAGTCTGTGGCAGCTCCCATAACAGGGCGTCGCCATGATAGATGTGGCCGCGCATGCGCAGTGAAGTCGCACATACAGCAGGAGAGCGGTGGCCATGGCCCAGGAACCTTGCAGGAGGACTACAGCTCCACGAAGGCCATAGGGTTGAAGTATAACATTGACCACGGCAGCCAATAGGGCACTGAGATTCCCTGCAGCAGAGATATAAATACTATTTGCATGCTTGGAGCATGCCAGTTGGAGCTGGGACATCAGAAGGGAAGTGTGTGCGTGTGCAGGGTGTCAGTGGCCCCTGCACTAGGCCAGAGACCCCCATAGGCCCCAGATAGGCCCCGACCCACCTCAGCTTGTGGTTGCTGCAGGACAGGCCCATCAGTTAAGGACACTGACCCTGTAGTACAAGTGTGAGGGACACAGCCAGGACATGGCTGCATCCTGGGCTCTGGTACACTGGGACAGACCATCAGCTACATATGAGAGACTCTCTTCAGTGTGGGACCCTCTAGCTGGACACCACCCAATGCAGAAGTGGACTCGTCGCTGACCACAACCGTCGCTGGATCTGTGGATCCTATCCTTACATTGTGGTGTTACCGGGTGTTGGAGCACTCAGCAGGTACCTCACCTTGACAAGTGCACCAACTGTACACACGCTAGAGGGGCAGCGCTGTCTCACACACTTGGGTGGGTGGCTACTTGTGGACACCAGGGTGGTTGGGTGTCCAAGGGCCCCTAGGTACTTTGGGGACTGAGTTACCTGGTGTGTACAGTGTGTTGGAGGGTACGGCCATGCGTGGCCTAGTTGTTGGGATTGGTACCATTGTTATTCTATACCTGCAGTAAACTGTTACTTTTACCGGTGTGTGTTTTTATTGCATGGGGTCCTGTAATGGGGCAACATAGTAGGATACCATACAGGTGGAGGCGCTGTTATCCGATGGATCAGGCACACCCCACGCTCCCAGCAGAGGAGACCCAGGCCTCCTTTGAGCCGCAGGTAACGCACCACATACACAGTAGCCATCATATCTCCCAGGGGTGGGGGAAAGTGAGCTACAATTGCATTGAAACAGACTTCAAAAAAAAATCTTTTTATTCGTTTTTTAACAACATGAAACAATATAAATACAATAATTCATGAAAAAAACACATAACAAATACCATACCCCCACACTCCCACAACCCACCCCCCCCACAACCCACCCCCCCCACACCAGAGCTCATATATTATCCAAGAACCCTTCAAGAACACCAGACAGTGCCAGACAACAAAACGAGACATCATCCCGATATCTGAGACCTCTCCATCTCAGAACAAATAAATCTATACATTTATATGAAATAATTTTTTTAAATCAGTTTTATAATCTATATACTATAACTCCCTTCATCATCTGGTCTCGCTATGATAGAGTTATGCATTTCCAAATAAGATAAGAAAGGAAACCAGATGTCCATAAATTTAGAGTGTTTTTGTCTTAAGGAAAAAGTAATGCTCTCTAAAGCACATATCTTCCATGCTCTAGTCAACAATTGTGTCATATTTGGTGCCGATACATTCTTCCAGTTAGAAGCAATGTAAACAGGCTTTTTTTGATTTATTTACTTAACGTTGTCGTTCTGAAATTTATCTTAGGCTTGTTTATATTATAGCCACATAAAATAATGCATTAAAAAAAACGCATGCCATTGGTTGTGCTTCTTTATATCTAAAGTTAAAAGTAATTCATGCTAGGAAATATTGTAAGCATGGGAATAATTTACAATGAATTTTTTAATCAGTATAAATGTAGGTCAATTTAAAGCTGCATGTTATTTGATCATACAGGATGGAACAATCAAGTCTAAAGCTAGACACATTACAACATAGGCCAGTTACAATAAAAGGCCATGCATTCAATAAAAGCAGGTACAGTGCTTACAGTTCCTTATTCAACTAACTTACCACCCAATACAATGAATCCAACACATATTCTGTACATAATGGTTGCTTTTGAATAGTTCTGTTTTTTTTCCATTTGGATGTAGTACTGTTAGATCACTTGTTTTTCTACAGAGTTTGTAGACCATCAGTTTCACACAACTCGGTTACTGTATCAAGACAGGAGGGTGGCTGACAACTTATTCATTCCATTCATTTCATTGCATTATATACACTCATGTTGGCAAAGGTCAAATGTTTACACAGCAAACCCATTGAAAATAGTAAACCATTTCTATGTAAATAGAAACATGGCAACTGCAAGCTTAGTCTCCAAAGAGTAAATAACCAATACCTCACTTTGTCAACTGAAATGTGAAACTTCCTGTACTTAAATCTTTGATGACATTGTTTATTACATAACTAAGAAGGCTGTTACTGGGCTGTGTAAAGTCACATAAAGATATAAGGTTTGTAAGTACCTGTAACATGCTGAAGCTGAGCATTGTGATACCAGATTTGCATTGTCACTGTGCAACTGAAGTATATCACAAGAGGCAGCTGAAGAGTAACCACTCATGGAGAGTACCCTTCATACAAACACGTACGTAATGCTATTTCACGGTACCTTTTAACCATGACTTTATTTGTAATTAATATGAAGTGCCTGTAATACATGGCTACATTGGTTACTACAGCGAGGGGGAGTGGGGGTGGGGAGGGGGGGGAGGCATTTATCAAGTGTGGTGGTATATAAGAGCAAACACCAAGGAAGCTATTTATTATTATCTCCTGATGGCAACACTGGGGCAATACAATCACCATGCACCAAATTTATCAAATGAGAATCCGTTGGGTTTATTTTGATTTCTTTCATGTGAAATATTTCTCTTCAGTTAATCTTTGCTATAGATGGGGGTTTTGCAGCTGTGAGATTTTGATGAAGGTTCCTCCTAATGTGCAAATTCGTTTTCTGGTGTTGTACAGATATTGCAGAAATTATTGCATCTGTTAACACACTGTAAGACACTAAACGGTGCAATTTGGCACGCAATTCGTGGCAGCGGTAGCACGGTATGGTGCTAATGAGTGCTGTAACATTTTAAACACCTACAGTGGGGGCGTTTGATAAAAATGTACCTGCTGCAACTGTAATACAGCAGATTTATCAGAGAACACAAAGAATGTTGCCCTTGGATGACCATGAAATTAAGCTTTTTCATTTTGATTGAATATTCTCACATTTTCAAACTTTTTTGAAAAGTTCCAGCAAACTGTTGGAGAAGTGAACGTTGGCAAATTTGTGCATCTCTATTAATCAGCACACAACTTTTTAAGCAGATGTAGAGGTAGATTCAGTGAAGTATTTTTTAATTATAGTCGACATAAAAGGCAACTCCTCCCCCCCTCCCCCAGTATTTCTATCTTTGCATTTCCACTTAATAAAAATTGCTTAGATTAAACCTGCATAAGAGAAATTAGTGTCCTTGCCTTTCAGAAACATACTATACCATACAGTTGAGGATGCACACCTAACATGAAGGATACTTAACTGGTTAGCAGTCTTGAATTAAAGCTGAAGTTCAGGCAATATCCTTCATGTGTGTTTTTTTTAATAAATCAGTTCTGTAGTAAGAAAAAATACTTTTAGCATTTTCTGTTTTAAAAAAAACAACAACTTTGAAAGACCAATTTTCTATTTTAACAACCATTTACTAAGGCACTGCCCCTTCATGTCCTGTCACAAGCCCTGGCACATCCCTTTGTGAGCCCTGCCCTCCCTCTTGCACATGTCAGTGCAGGAGTGCTCATGAATATTTATGAGCTTCCACTGAGTGACAGAAACAGAGGAAATACATTACCCATATTGAAAAATGTCGCCAAACTTTGCCGATCAATAGACGGAGAACGAATTGACCAGCAGTTATGTAGTTCTTTAGGTAAGTAGAGATTGCCCATATGAAACTATTGAAGTAAAAAAAAACTATACATTTTTAAAAAAAAAGCCTGAACTGCAGCTTTAAGTAATATCAAAACATTATTTGGTGTCTCAGCACACCTTCATCAGGACTTCAAGCACAATGGCCAAATATGGAGTTTATACACATGTGCCAAAAATATCCACCAAAATGCCACCCTTCTCCCCAGTAGGGATGGGCCAAACTATCAAAGTTTGTTTCCCAGAATTGCGCTGATTATTTTGCCAAAATACGTTCTGCACACCAAAATCTGCATGCGTATTGTTAGAGAGGGGAAAAGACCTTTCTAATTTTCAAAGAAGTTGCCAGTTGTAAATATAGTATACCTCTCAAAAGTCCCTCCAAATAAATTAGGGAGACATGTCTGTGCTAAAAAAGGAGCATACCTGAGAGATATGCTATGCAAAATATATTCAAATGAGTCTAATCCCACACTTTCTAAAAGGATTTCCATACCAACTATACAGAGTTCATAATAAGCCTAAGGCTTGTCCTGTGGCAAAATAATTTGTTTTTGTCGCCTCATTGTCTGGTCTAACCATAATATATTATCCATCTTCACCTTCCCTTTCCCAGCTCTGATGCACCCTTATCACCTTTGTTTTACATTCCAATTGTCTTACTGAAATATATTGCTACAGATGCGAGAGGCCATAAGAGTCCACTGTCTGCACTATATAAATATATATATATATATATAAAAATAAAGATATATATAAAATAATGAATAATAGTATATATACAGTAGTGTACGTGTGTATGTGTCATTCCATTGTATCCCTGTCATGTGGAGCAGATACAATATTATGGGAAACTTGGCAGGTAATCTGTACAGATATATTGTTGCAGCACCATACATGGGGATACATCAAATATGACTGAGATAAAAATGAGAAGTTATCAGACAGACATGTAATACAAGGCTAATAAATCAATAGACACTTAAAAAAATGATGTAGTACTATAAAGATGCCAAATGAAAAAAAGGATATTGTAACTAATAAACATGCCCATTGATCTGATCAATTGGAAATAATACTGTACATCAAAATTGAGGACTGAATGCTCCCTTCTCCCAGTGTTGCAACTGGTAAGGTACAGCGTTCTACAGCATCTGGAACACAACAAATGCAGAGAGAAAATATAGCACCGTACCCGGACAAAAAATGGAATGTACTATGCTACCCCTCCTGGCTCTATATACATTAGAGGCTAAAGGAGTATGATCACACAACAAACACTTATCAAAATAGACAATTATGATCAAATAACTATTAAAGACTATAGAAAATGGCTATACTTGAAACAAAGAGGAAAAGGAAAAAATAAAATGAATATAGTGCCTGACAAAGACAGGTATGGGGCTACGCTAATCCTCCCATTGGTGCTACAAAAGAAAAAAACAGGCGACATTGGCAACCCCCATTATTGACATGTACAGTTAGCTAGCCCCAAAAGTGACAGAGTAGACCGATAGGCAATGATCAGGCAATTGGAGGCAGTGGTATGCTGCACTAGTGACCCACTAGGTGGGCTCTGTGGTGTATGCCTAAAACGACCTCAGCTAGAAAAGCCCCATATCTATTCACTTCATATACTATATGATCACCAGCACAACATTAATAATTCAGGGAGCAGCAGTTGTATTCTAACACCCATTACAACCACAAAACACCACAACCACATATAACTCCAGGTCGAGCAATCTTACCAATGTAGCCCTCTTACCCCCACCCTAAGTGAGATTGGGGTGTGTAGGTGTATCTGACTACTTCTAGTGTGGTGCTATACCTGTTGGCTCACAGGAGGGCTGAGCGTCCGCCATGGGGAACCTGGGGCATTTATACTAAGGGTACTTACTTCCAACGATGCAGCGCCTCCACCTGCGATGGCTCCCACCATACGGGGAGTGGTTCCTCGCAGGACAATCACAATAATCGATACTCACACAGATATATATATTAACTAGGGACTTTACTCAACATGCAAGAAACAGATCACAGCAATATCAACATCATAACCTGTGTCCCTCCCTAGAGGAGCCACTTACTGCGTCGCGCAGGACGCTTCCCAACACTAGGTGATCCCACCCAGTGTCCCGAGAATCCCCACCCAATGTCCCGCACTCTAATAGAGAACGTGGGTGACTGCACAGTCACTAATTAATGTGTTAGGCCTGTTGGTGCACATATATATAGTGAATACCTTCCGAGCACTCCGATGCTCGGGCCTGCAACACTCTTCTAAAAGGGTCAGACGTGCGATGCATCCGTCTGATCCTATCCAGGTACTTCTCCAGGAACCCCAACGAGGGTCCCACCGCTTCACGGGAACACAACCGAATCACGGCAACACCAACCGCATCACGGGAACAGCAACCGCCGCTATATCCCTATCTCTTTCTAACTAACCCTAACGTGACAGGAACACTAACCTAGGGCCTGTCCCTGATGTACCGCAACCTGGGGTGGCTTGGGGAAAACTCCTAGGGCCTGCGGGGTAATAACCTGCCCCACTCCCTTAACTCATCCCAGTCCTGACACTCACTGAACCCTAACACTAACACTACACTCCGCACTGCAAACTTCATAACGCGTACAGCCACTTGCTGCACACTATCACTATGCCTTCTTGTCAGGCCTCACAGCACTGCCAGCCGTGATCCTGACAAGACAGCACACAGACACGCACTAAGGGCAGCGTCCCTATCTGGGCCGTCCCTCAACACTTACCCACTAACCTGGTGGGGAGTTGGGGCCTTACTTGGGATGTGGGGGACCTTACTCGATGCAGGAGCTGCACATGCTCTCTGCACCCTTCCTTCCCTCACAGCTCCCCAGCTCCAACTGCCGTTCTCAGCGCGCGAAATGTATCTTATTGCTCCCTCTGGAGATCTTTGGCCCTCATTGGCCACACTGAGGCACCTGGTGTGCTTGCCCCTAAGCCTCATGGGAGTTGTAGTCCCGTGGAGGCTGCAAATACATTGGGGCCGCGTGCGCGCCTTCCCTGCGCCTGCGCAAACTACTAATGCCCGCCTCACTATTTCCTGCTCCTTCTCTACTCTCGCGCGACTCTGCCCTGTCTCTGGGGCTCTTCCTGCCCTCGCGCGATCACTGCGCATGCGCGTGTCTGTCCGCAATGGCGGCGCCCTGCTCGCTAGCTGCCGGGACCGCAGCAACGCGATCGCGGCCTTAGCAATGGCCCGATCGCGTCCCCGGCAACCAGCCTGCTCGCGGAGATAGCACGCTACTCCCTGCTCCGGCCCCCACCTTTGGAAGCAGCCGTCGGGTCCGTCGCTGGCTCCGGCGGCACCCGCGACCACGCTGCTCCAAGGGAGGGGGGTCTCTAGGAGCGGCTCGAGACCTGGGTTACACCAAGATGAAATTATTAAAGGAGTGGGAAAAAAACACACAACAAGGCAGTGGAATAACTAACTCTATCAGCTAGACAGTTAAAACATCCACCTGGGATCTAGAAAAAAAAAGAGAAGATTAAGGTGGTACTAATTCCCTTGGAAGCAGCTTGATGATCCAGTATGCTTCTCGTTGCAGAAGGGTCCTGTCCCTGCCACCCTCGCCATAATGGTTGTACTTTCTCAATGATCATACCTCTTAAGGAACATACAGTACATACAGTACTGGGTTATTTTCATTAATCAAATGCAATGCAACTCGGTTTTCATCGTCTTTCAACACACCTTTTTCTCACCATTCCCTGGCACATTGTGAAATGGGTAAGCCCCAGACAGTGTGCTAGTGACTATGGACATCTCATCTCTATATACCAACATTTTGAATGGAACGAGTCTTGCAGCTGTCCAACACTTTCTTACTAGTAAGCACACAAGTCTCACACCAACTGAATATTTGTTATATCTAATTACAGTTAGTTCTTAGAACTATTTCAGGTGTGAGAGCTCATAATATCTGCAGATTCAGGGTACTGCTATGGGGAGCACTTTATATGCCAATCTCTACATGGCAGAAAAATTGATCTTTACAGCTGACTCTTTTGCATGTCACCAAATCTGTGTGGCACTATATTGATGATATCTTATTGTGCTGCGGGGCCCCCTAACAATGACTCTGACTCCCTTAATACCATTGATGATAAAATACTGTTTATTCCTGAGGTCAGCTATGTCAATTTCTTATGTCATTATTGTGTCTTGTGTCATTATTGTAAAAAAAAGTACTAGGGCGCTCTCTCTGACCAGGTTTCAAATACAACCTACAGTATAGAACCATAGAACACTTATAATACCGTGATAGAGGACCCCCTCGTATACGTCAATAGTAGTATGCACCTTTGGAGTCTAATGTCCGCAGCTCGGAAACCCCTTTGGGGAACCTTTCCTTGTTCCCCGAGTGGAATAGTGGAAGCTAAAAACAAGGGGAGCGCGAATCAATAAAAGTAGAGATAGAAAAATAAAAATAAAAAGGCAGACTGGTTAGCAATGTAGCCAGACTTACCTCACACCTCAAAGATGCACAAGGGTAAAGACGAACCTCAGTCAATGCTCTCCTTTAGGTGTATACTACACAGGGATGGATTAGTGCAAACTGGATATAAAATAATTATGCAGCAAAGATACTCACACAGCCTTGTGTGAGTGCAGGCTTCTCAAAGGTTTCTTTTCTTTTCTCCCTCTGGAATCTGGAGTCTCTACGTTTCTTTTCTTGGAGTTCCTTCTTGCCAGGGCTCTTAGAATACTCCCCCAATGACAGTGAAATATAGAAAGGGTGGAAGTAAACCACTTAGAATTTATTAAAACAGATACAATAGTAAACTCTTACATCTAAAAACCTCCCGTCGGGTGTAGCAGAGTCTATGGGGCTTGTAGCATCAGGGCGCTCACTGCTTTCGTGTCCGGGTAGCAGACGGTGGAACGCACAGCTGTAACGCACCCATACTCTTCCACTACGATGGCCTCCAGGGGTAAAAAGTCCTTGCGAATTCGAGCAACGCGTTTCGCTAGTTTAGCTTCCTCAGGCTCTCTGTGTCTTCCTTGTGTCTCTCCAAGAGTTTAAATATCCTCCTTCTGTCAGTTCAGATGCGTCACTATCCCCAGCCATCTTTGCTGATTGAGTTTAACAGCTCATGCGCAGATCGTGGCGCTTGTCTCTTCTGCATAGCAGTGAAATGTCCTGTTAGTCATTAAAATACTGGCATGTGCAGATTTAGCTCGTATGCTGTGTCACCCACAAAGCCCCTTCCTGATCTATAGAAATGTAATAAATCGTGCTTTATACACATACTTAAGTTATTGACCACGTTGGGATCAGCTCACCCCCTAATGCGCTCAAAAACCACATCATGATGAGCACTTGGTGAAAAATACAGAAGAGTGTCCAAATGGCACATACACAATCAAATCAATACATCATAAATCATACTTTTAAATGAATTAGATAGCTCACCACTAATAAGCATAAAGGGCTCTTTCCAAAAACTTGTTAAACTATTGGATCAAAACTTGAAATAGGTATCATACAAATTAAAAAAGACCATTCATGAAACATAAAATACAGAATGGTCAGCAACCCTAAATATATACATATTTATAGACATAATCGGTCTTAATCCTAACCTTCCCTAAAAGCTGGGCTATAAAGCTATGAGCTACCCTTAGTGATGCCATTGAACTATATATAAAAGTGACCACATCATGAGATGACCAAGAGAACTCTAATAACTTATGCCTTAAAAAATATATATAATCCAAAGTGGGATCCTTAAACTCCTAAACCTGTCATCGATAAAACAGGATAATGTTGTAGATATCCTTAATGGATCAACCTGGCTACTTTTATTGATTCGCGCTATCCTTGTTTTTTGCTTCCATTGTGTCATTATTGAACAGGTCACACTACACACAAGATTTTCACAAAACATCAATACTTCACAACACTATACTTAGTTATTAGGTTCCAATCCCATCCCTGGGATTAGTAAAGGACCTTCCCATTGCATTAGGTGGTGCTTTATCAGTAAATTACACTATATGTGGAGTCGTTTCACGAGGAAATTGGAATCGTTTGCATCTTAATTTATTCCTTTTCTGTGTGTCATATAAATCAAATAGGTGTAGCCCTGTTTCCTTCTAAATACAGTATACTACCAATGCTGTCTAACCTGTTGGTTCGTAGGGCCTAAGCCTCTGCCACGGAGAGCCTGGGGCAATGTATATGTAGGGATAATCTCTTACCAGGTGCAGCGCCTCCACCTGCGATGGCTCCCAGCAGAGCGGGTGTTGCTCCTCACAGGACAATAATACAGTACTACTCACACTGCATATAAAAGAAACAGTAGCTTTACTAGCGATAACCATAACCATGCATAATACCAATCCTGTTAATGTTACTCTTCAAGGAGACACAATAACTAACGCGTCTCGGAGGACGCGACCCTTCACCGTGTTCCCACACCGTGTCCAATACTCCACACCATAACCCCCCAAGGTGAATGTATGTGTGTGACTGCGCAACCACTATATGGACAGTGTTATAGTTGGTGCACTTTATTGGATGTTACCTGCCGAGCGCTCCTGCGCTCGGGCCCGCAAACGGTCTTCACAAAGGATCCAACGACATGGGGCTGTCTGTGATGTCCTCCGGGCCGATCCCACCCGGCGATTGATGGTACTTCTGGAGAGGTCTGGTCCCAAACCTCTGGGATGCAGCTGTGACAGTCTCTGTGTCCCTAGCTCCACACACTAACGTGACAGGTTCCTATTCTAGGGCCTGTCCCTATATTAACAAGACTTGACTGGGACTCAGGGCCTATCTGGGCCTGGGGGTATGTGGGCCTAGTGTAGAGGCTACTTGCCTCTCTACACACTGAGCTCCTACCTCTTCCCCTTCCTGGTCTTCTCTGCCCAACGTGCTCCCCTGCGCAACCTCCTAACCTCTAACCTCCCCCTGCTCAGTCTCCTCGTCCTATTGGCTCCCGGCCTTCACCTGGTCCTGCTGAGGCTCATGGGACTTGTAGTCCCCTACTCTAAACCTCCTCTGGTTGGTCAGTGCTTTGCGCGCTCGCGCAACCACTTGCTGCGCATGCGCGACCTCTGTGGCACATGCGCGAACACAGACATGGCGACGCCCTGGATGCTCGGGTAGCCATGGAGCCTCCGGTGCACCGGAGCGCTCCCTGCAACCTTCCCTGACTCTCTCACCACAACGGAGGTGAGGGTCAGTCTGGGGGACCTGGCTACATCCTCCCCCTTGTGGAATCCAACGGCCACGCTTGGAACAGCATAACAATAACTGATCATAACTTGAACACATGTTATATAATAAAAATGCATGAATACGTACAACTTAACATATCATAGCTCTATTTAAGATTGTACATCTCACTGAACATAACGATAACAGATTTAACTCTATTGCGAGCCCACTGCTGAGCCTCATAATGGGGTGCCCCGAACAGATCATAGGTCATCCTCATTGGAGGCTGCCCGACTCTCTGACTCCTTCGGAGCTGTTCTTCGGTCACTCCCTTAGGAGAGTGGCCACAATAGTCCTGAGGCTCAGCCTCTTCACTTGAGGGAAATAAAGTCTCTGAACAGTCATTGGAAGGCACAAAACATAGACTCTGTGGGTCCAGAAGTGAATTCTCGGGAGTCACCGTATTAGGTGTTTGGTTACCGAGCCCTTTACCCGTAGCTCCCCCGGGAGATGCTCGTCGAGTTCGAGGACCCCTTTCAGAGGGTCCCTCTTGGGGATCTTCGGAGGTGTTATCATTACTAGTCTCTTGGCCAACTTCCCGCGGGTTCAGTTCCCCATCCAACGGAGTAGCGGATATCTCAGGTTCATCCTCTCCCAGAGCACCCGGAGCACCGGAGCGCACCCTGCAACCTTCCCTGACTCTCTCACCACAACGGAGGTGAGGGTCAGTCTGGGGACCTGGCTACATCGGTCTAAGATGGCATCAATCTTTCAAACTGATCTGCATCAAATGTACCTCTGGTTTATCATATTTCTTGTATTTTGTGCCGAGCTACTGTAGTGCCGACGAGTATTCTAAAACAAATCTGGGGCAATCACTACCAAGATCCAGGTACATGCTGGGTACATGCTGCAACATTTCAGTGACATTTCTGCAGACAGACTAATGGCCCATCGGATTAACAGTGGGGGTCCCTGGCAGTCCCATTCAAACTGTGTCCCCTGCTGTGTTAATCCGATGGGCCATCATTTCTGTCTGCAGAAATGTCATTGAAATGTTTGCAGCATGTACCTGGATCTTGTTGGTGATAGCGCCAGATTTTCCAAGGCAAGTTTAAGGCAAGTAGCAGAAATAAAATAAAGTCTTGATGCCCAGTCGTGATATTCGCATCCATGTTGAGGTGCACAATTTTAGCAATTGGATATTATGGGACTATTGACTAAAAAGGTGATTAATCAAGGTGACCTACAGTATGGTTTTTGGAAGCTATGTACGTTAGAATTTTATCTATAAAGATGTTGTTCCCTAAAAGGTATCCCAACCTATATTGAATCTGCCTCCAGACTCCAGAGAAGGGCTTTCAATGATTTTATTTTGTTTAATTTTGTAGTGTACATATACATTTTTAGAAATAGAAGTTTGCATTTGGAAAAAGGTATAGCCTCTATCTACTGTATAAAGAATATCTAAACAAATTGTCAAGCCCGTGGTATTTATTGTTTTGTTTGGAGTTCAGATTCCAGGCATATTGTAAGTTATTCAACATTGGTTGAATTATCGAGCAAAATGTGAAATTGGACTAGACCTACTGTAATAATAATAATAGCATGTTTTTCTATAGCGCTGCTAGTTATACATAGTGCTTTACAGAGACATTTTGCAGGCACAGGTCCCGGCCCTGTGGAGCTTACAATCTATGTTTTTGGTGCCTGAGGCACAGGGAGATAAAGTGACTTGCCCAAGGTCACAAGGAGCCAACACCGGGAATTGAACCAGGCTCCCCTGGTTCAAACTCTCAAACTCTCAGTGCCAGTCAGTGTCTTTTACTCACTGAGCCACTCCCTCTCCCATAGAGTAATGCTACAATAAACAGCAAGTAAGATGAATGGGGCGAAGAAGCTACCAGTAAAGTAATTCAATACCAGTCTTGTGAAGTCATATGGAAAAGCCAGAAATGACCAGTCCACAACATAGATAGCAGTTCTTCGGAATTTGAAGATCCTACATGTTAAAATAGGTGAATGATGGTGAGTGCTTGTCTTGTATGAAATAACTGTGACAATGACAGGTCTTTTAAAATGGCCAACATTCACACAGAGTTCGCAATGCTCAATATGTTCACCATGGCAATTCACAGGTCAGACTCACTAGGTGTATTTCCCTGAAATGTAGCCCAGGTGTACACACACACACACACACACACACACACACACACACACACACACACACACACACACACACACACACACACACACACACACACACACACACACACACACACACACACACACACACACACACACACACACACACACACACACACACACACACACACACACACACGGCGTGACTTTGACCTTCTGACGCCATAGCTATATAAAGTTTAAGGGGACCCGTAAATTAGAAATAGATTTATTATTCTGACGGAAGGGACCATTGAAATTATGAACATGAAACTGCAATGAAAGAAAGCATTGTTATACACAAAGACGACGGTGTAATGCTAAAATTAACAGTGTTGCACATCACATTAATTTTAATATATATATTTAAAAAAAATCTTTCAGTGTTTTTGGAGAGCAAAGTTATTGATGATGTCTTCATATGATGAGCTACGAAGATTGTCACTTTCGATGCACATGATGCTTATGGTTATATTTGAACGAAAATGTCCATACAGTATTTACAGAGAATCTTCTTTTTCCAATATCATCTTTATTTGTCATCCAATTTTAAAACTTGAAATTCATTATTTTCTTGACAATTTTTGAGGCTCTTTATATAATTTTTGGGGCCGAAACGATCTCAACCTATTCTCAAACTCTAAGCTGTAGCTTAGTTATCTTATGCCTATGTTTGGCACTGACACACGCACGCACGCACGCACGCACGCACACACACACACTACAATGATACGTACATACTAAAATAATAAAATCCAAATGATTCCAGTAGATGGCAGTCTATTTCTATTTCAATTTCTGTTACATTGCATTGATTTATTCACATAGAAAATTAAGAAAAGTTATAAAAAGGGTATATATATTTTGCTCATTTCTGGGGTGTTTGAAAGGATGCTTGAATTGTTATAATGTCAGCAGAACTTGAAACAGAAATGTGTAGAGAAATCACACAGCTGCAAGTAACAAGATTCCTGAGAGTAGGTTTTATCACTCTCGTCTACACGAGCTGTCTGATGGGTGTAAAAGTACCTACGCTGCTTCTCTTTCAAGTCAATAGAAACAATGTTGATGTACACTTAGATTGTAAGCTCTTCAGGGCAGGGACTCCTTTTCCTATTGGTTTATGACTGAAGCGCTTATTCCCATGATGTGCTATAATATTACAGTATGTCCCGTATATTGTAAGGCGCTATATACCTGGACGGTGCTATATAAATAAAGATATACATACATATATTCTGATGTAACAGAAGAAAAAAAATGAAGGTTCAGTAATAATATTTAAATGGATAACAGGAAAGTCCCTCAGCTTGTTAAAATAAAAATATAAAAAGGGAAAATCAGTCAAATCATAATTGACAGTCATCATTAATATATAAGGTCAAGTGTCTTTGATATATAAAAGCTATGTGAGACACAGGAGTGCAGTTAAAGGAACAACATTAGTAAAAGATATATGGCCTGGGTCCTCAGAGTGGGAAATTCGATTCGGATTTTAACGCAAAGTCATTTTGTGTCCCCTTTATTTTTTATGTATTCCAAGATTCAAAGTGCTTACTGTATGTGATAGCAGCACTAGCAATCTACTGTATATCACCGGATAATGGTTCACAACTCACTTTGGGTTATCATTAAGGTTAAGGTCAAGCAACAGAGATGTGGCCTGCAGCTAAGAATAATGGCACTTTTGGAAAATAATACATGATAAAATTAACAAGCTATATGAACATTAAAACATGTATTTTAGTGCTCGATGCCTGCATCACTACTGAAGATGCCAGGAATCATTTCTATATGTACCTGGTAACTTGAATAAATAAGTGGCAGGTATCAAAATCTATGAACCTCTTATTAGCCATAGTGATCATTAAGGCATGCATAAGGGATTAACAGACCATTTAAGGCATGTGTGAGGGATTACCAGACCATTCCCCCTACTTCAAGTCTAACTATCCAGTCTTTGTGTGCCAAAGAGGCTTGTAAGGCTACGGCCCCGCTGCCGGCGCTGCACGCGCGTCTGCCTTGCTGGCGCCATGTGCAGCAAAGTCCGCCGGACTGCAGTGAGCTGATAGGGTGACTAGATCTTCAAAAGTAATAATAGGGACACAGTAAAAAAAAAATTTTTTTTAAAATAAATTACATCATTAAAAAATAAATATTATAATGGTATTTGTCTAATAGCGTCCCCATTTATGCTGTATTATTCATTCTCTCAATTCCCTCCTCTGTCTCTCTCCCAGCATTATTTCTCTCCCCTCCCCATTCCCTCCCCCCCATTTTCTCTCTCTCGCTCCCTCCCCTCCCTCCCCCATTTATCTCTCAACCTCCCATCCATTCTCTCGCCCTTCCTCCCCACCATTCTCTATCTCTCCCTCCCCCCATTCTCTCCCTACCTGTCACTCTGGAGCAGGTGGGGGAGGTGGGGGCAGGGAAAGGGGGGGGGAGGAGGAGAAAAAAACCCACCCTGGGCCCTGGCAGTGTATAGCAGACAGTATTGATTTAGTAGCGTGGAGCACAGTTCCCCAGAGATTAAAGCTGCGGTTACTGAGATAGACGCGCTGTGGTTACAGTGCGGGGAGTACATGCTCCGGATCTGCCCTCCGCCCTCGCAGCGATAGTCCTCTGGCACCGGGGCAGTCACGGCCTTGAACCCGGGCTTTGCCCTTGTGCTGAAAACAGTAAGTCTTACTACATCTGTTGATACCAGCTGTCTTTGCGAAGAGATAAAAAATAATTGGCCCTCAAAAGGAATTATTACTCTACATCCCCGGACCACAAAATAGATTTCAGGCTACATAGCTGAGGGATTGCTCTACTATTTATAATATGAATATATATATATATATATATATATATATATATATATATATATATATGTAGCCAGGTCTCCCCAGCCTGTCAGCACCCCCCTCACCTTACTGACGATCGCGGGTGCAGCCGAGTCAAATGGCGGCACCGCGCGGCGATCTCAGGGGTGAGGGCGGTCAGGCCCCGGCTCGGGGGTTGCCAGGGACGCGTGCGGCCGGTTGCCAAGGCCGCATGCGCGTTACAGGGCTCCCGGCGCTCTCGGAGCCGGGTTGTAAGGGCGCCGCCATGTTGCGCCGGTTCGCGCATGCGCAGTAGGTCCCAGGCGGCCCCGATAGCTCGCGCATGCGCAAGGAGAACCTTAGCGCCAGGGAGCAGTTGCGTGAGGGCAGGGAAAGCGCAGGAGAGTCGCGCGAGAGTAGGGATAGTTAGTGAGAGGTTGTGGTGGCCATTAGGGGTTAGTATAGGCAGAGGGAGGGAGCGCACGCGGCCCCAATGTTATTGTAAGTGCCCCGGGACTACAATTCCCATAGTGCTTAGCGAGGGAGGCACCAGGTGCCTCATAGGAGCCAATAGGGCTGCAGGACTGCCCTGGATAGATTGGATACATTTCGCGGGCAGAGAGCTGCGTAGTCAGTCAGAGGAAGGAGCAGACAAGGGAAGGAGGTAGGGTACAGGAGAGAGGGACTCCCCTGTATTAGGCCAGCACCCCCTTGGTCCAAGATAGCTCAGCTCCCCAGTAAGGTGAGTGTTGCCAGGGGCAGCCCTCAGGTTAGGGACCCTGCCACTTACATTAGTGGGAGCTGGAAAAAGGAAGTCTGCAGTTAAGAGAGTTGGAGTCAGGGAGCTGTAGGGAAGGAAGGGTGCGGGGAGCGAGTGCAGCTTCTGCCCCATATAGGTACCTACACCCCAGGTAGGCCCCAACTCCCCACTAGTTGGGTGGGTAACTGCTTAGGGAGGTCCTAGAGAGGGACGCGGCCCCTAGTTTGGAGTGCTGCCTTGTCAGAGTCACAGCGGGCAGTGCTGTGAGGTCTGACAGGCAGGCACCTTGTTGCGCAGCACGTTGGCTGCAGCCTCCAGTGAGCTACAGCTTGCTGCTGTAGGCGCTGGGACTAGTTAGAAAGTAGTGAGGCTGAAGGGACTTGGGTAGTTAGGGGAGTGGGACAGGTCATTACCCCCTACCGGCCATAGGAGTTCCCCAAGCCACTACAGGTTGCTGTACTACAGGGACAGGCCCTAGGTTAGGGTTCCTGTCACGTTAGTACCATTTAGATAGATAGGGACACAGCGGCTGCTGCTGTTCCTGTGGAAGCGGTTGGACCCACGTTGGGGTCCACAGAGACGATTCCAGAATGGGACCGCCCTAGCGGTCCGCACGTGCAAGGAGTTCGGTTGGAGGATCAGACGGATTCATCACACGTCTGACCCTTTGAGAAGATTGTTGCTGACCCGAGCACCGGAGTGCTCGGCAGGTATTATACCATCATATGTGCACCAACAGGCCTAGAGGTTCTTAGTGACTGCGCAGTCACCCATTGACTATCTCTGTAGGAGTACGGGACATTGGGTGGGGTTCTTGGGACACGGGGTGGGATCACCTAGTGTTGGGGAATCGTCCTGCGAGACGTCACTGTTAGTGTCTCCTAGTGAGAGGGACACAGGTTATTATTATTTGTTAGTAAAGTCATTAGTTATATAATCACTGTGTGTGTGGTTTCTGAGTGGGTTCCTATGTTAGGGTCATTCTACACTTCCCTAGAATCCTACATAGGTGGAGGCGCTGAAAGAAGATACGTTCCAGAGGATTCACCCCAGGCTCTCACTAGCGGAGGCTCAGACTTCCTGTGAGCCTGCAGGTATACGCACCACACCGGTAACACCGCATGTTCTACTCACCCACACTATATATGCGATTGGGTGGGGTGGAATACCCGTTACATATATATATATATATATATATATATTAATTGAAAGATTCAACAGCGCCTGGGTGTGTACTAGCCCCACAGTAGACTCCTGACAACAAACAAACCACAACAAATGTTAGCACAGATGACCCGTATAAAACAATTGTAAAAATGTATTATTATAAAATATATATAGGAACTTAGATGGTGGTCATAAGTATTGATGGTGAGTGTGTGTAAAATATAAAAAATTTAAAAATTGTATATGTATAATTGTTGTGTGTTAAAAAATATATTGAATAAAAAATGATGAATGATGAACTATTATTGCAAAAAACACTGAAAAATATGATTATCAAAATATAATATGATTAGGTGAAATGTATTAACCTAAAAATGAAAATGTTAAAAAATGTAAAATAAAAAATAAAAAAAACGTGTAAAAAATTAACTAAAAAAATATATATGTGTTTTCCACAAAAAAAGTTGATGATTTTGTATGGAGATTACAATGTCCGGGCTGCTTCTTCTTTGGGGTCAGCAACCTCCCAGCAAATTCTATTGGAGAAACAAGAGAAAAAGCGCCCAATCCATGTGTAAAATCTGGTAACAAAATTTTAATAAAAAATCACAAGACAAATGCACACTCACAATTTGTCAATGCAAATTAAGCATTGTAAACCCATGCGCCAACAAGTAGCTGCTCGCCGAATGTTTACTTCAGTACATCAGACCTCACTGCTACCGGTGCATCACAGTCAGATGTCCCTCCGGAAATTCAGGTATACAGTCTGTTGTTCCAGCATTAGATGCTGTGTGTGGCTCAGGGAACGTCCTCCCTCTCCTGGCAGCAGACGCACGAGCTATTCCACCAAACGTAGCTCCTTGAAACCACGTGCCCTACGCGTTTCTTCCGATTGACGGATAGCCATAGCATAGGCCATGTCTGTACATACTGTGCTATATGTATGCACACACAGCTGTCTCTCACACATTCTTATACTCCTTGTTTTTCCATCCCTATACACCAATAGGGACCACATAGTATCCACACACACTTTTAGTTATGCTACTAACTCTCACATTTCCACACCCACCCACACCATTTATATCCGCTCCCACTCCACACACACCTTTTGTAAAGCACTGTATATACTGTGGGCTCTCCATTCATGTTAATTCACACTTATACTGTACACATACACACTCTTTCATCACTTGCTCTCAGGAATCTTTTGACACCTCCAGCCATAATACACATCCACACGGGGAAGGACCAGCACAGATAACATTCCAATAGACACTGTTTATAGTATAGCTTTTGCTTGCTTCATTCATTGTAACATCGCCGGAAGAAGAGATCAGTGTATCTCGAAAGCTCGCAAAAATAAAAGCATTTCATTAGCCACAGAACAGTATCATCTATTTATTTTTTGATTATTGAAGCTCGGCTAACACGGTACTGATACCTCTACATATATATATATATATATATATATATATATATGTATATATGTGTGTTTAATATATACTGTATATATTCCCTACTATTTTGTTGATAGCACCATTCTGTTTTCTGATAGACCACTTAATTTCATTGAATAGAAGTGTAGAACTACTGTTTATTTGGGAAGCATTTGCAGTGCATACAGTATGAACGTTATGTACAACAAAATGGAAATTATTGTTGGACAGCACTAACAATCTGCGCAAGAATCTTTTATAATAAATGCAGACATGTATATTATTTATAATATCACTACAGCTACTACAACGTTTAACTACATTATTATACATGCTTATTAGAAAAGCTTCATTTAATTTGTTTAATAAGTGAAAAATATGAGATAAGCAAAATAAATATGAATAATTCTGGTAAGAATTGAAATCCTAACACTTAATGAATCACACATAACCTCATCGCAGTGTGTTAGGTATGCTCGCTGAATTCAGGTTTTAAAATTAATTCCATCAGGAACGGGAGTGTTATAATAAAGAGTATATTTCCTATCTACTTATTTAAAAATATGCTTATCGCTTCTTTTTTTCCTACTTTTTATTTTGTGAATTCTGCACAGTTCGCTGTTGAATGGACCCGAGCCGGCTGCTCATGCTGTGGAGGGAAGCACTGATGAGAATGATAATGAAACAGAAGCAGCAGTGAAAGGAGAATATTTTCTACAGTGTAATCTTCCAGAAGCCTGTGAAAACATGGAGCAGACTGGAAGTAAAATAATGTTCACAACCCAGAAGGTACAAAATAACAGTTTCAATTTATGTAAGTCAGTCTTGCTACATTGGTGTAAATATGGAGCTTTTACATACCTTCTTCATCATAGTGTGCAATGCATCCAGATGTACCAAAGCGTAGTGTTCTTGTGCCGCTGCTATGTGCGGTCAGGCGACGGCAGCTGTCATGACACCAAAAAATGAACGCTATGGGGAGTCAAATTCAGAAGCATGGACCCTCTGCAGCTCCATCACGGCAGACACTGTCCCCAGAGCGGGCAGACTTTTGCTTGTTCACCAATGGTACCAAGGACCATAAGTCTTGTTACACATGTAATTATATATATAATTACATCTATCATCATCAGCCTTTGTCAGTTCACTGCTGGTTGAAGGCCTTCCTAAGTAGCAAAGTAACAAAGTAACTTTGTTACAATTGTAGCCAGCTAAACTGAGATGTGGGCCCTCTGAGGCAGCCACAAGTGTTAGTTAGAGCACTTTGTATACCATCCGGATCAAGTATTACCTTATAGCTGGCTCCTTGTATATCGCCAGGGATATATATCAGGCTACCACTACACCGCAAGCACTGATCAGGCGATGCTCTATATGGGGGTTATAAACAACTGCCATCCCTAATACTATTATCAACATGGATATCCCTAGCCATACCATCTGGGAACCTGTAGGTAGCCTTAAATAATCATACTTATTTTACACACCCTAATGTGAGGTGTATTGTTATATATATTATGTAGATAGAAATGATTCACTTTTCACCAATTTCTTTGGGCTTTAGTTGTCTGCACTTTCATTATTGGCGTTTATTAGACAAGCACAGCTACCAACTAGCTCAGTATACGTCCTGTGTAGGATAAACACAGGATATAGAGCACGGATACCTACTGTACATGCATACTTGTGTATCACCGTTTTTTGTATGCGTAGTTCTGAGATTTTGAATGATGTCATTGGTTCCAAGATAGGACCCTGTCCGGTAACGTCAACTGGGTTTTAAATTTCGTATATTTCATGTCGGTTTGTCTCTTTTTGATTAACAAGATATCATTAAACTTTATATTATAATTTAGCTTAGTAGAGGTTGAGTGCTCATATTAGGGAATATTTTCTCTTTTGTCAATCAAGTAACTTAAACAAACACAACTAATTTTCTAACCCACACGGACAAACCTGAAATCTCACAACCATTCCTTGCTACACTGTAGTCTCTCCTCTAATCCCAGCAGAATCCAATCCTCTGGCATCTTACCTGACATTATCAGTGACCATGCAATAGTGAACAGTGTAAGGAAAATCAGACCACCCCAATCAAGCCCTAACGTTCTCCTCACTAGAACATTTAGAAACTTTAACCCACAACAGTTTCTGGCTGATCTTACCGGCTGGCCTTGGTACAGAATTAACTTAATTCCCGACCCTGATTCTGCGCTCTACCATTTTAGGGATGCCTTGTGGAAAAAGCTACAAAATAACTGCTAGTTTTACGTAGCGCTATACAGAGACATTTTGCAGGCACAGGTCCCTGCTGTAACGATGCGCGGAACACGCCCCCTGCGGCGTGCTCCCTCCTTACCTGCCGCATCTCAGTTACCTCTCTCCTTATAGAGCATGCACGCACCCGCGGTTCCCTACACGTACCACGGAGCCCGGCCACCCCCGGTCGCATCACGCATTCTCTCACGCGTGGCGCGTACACGTGACGGCGTGCGCCGCCCTCCAGCTGCGAGTCAACTTCATGCCCCCTTGTGGCGTATTCTCTACCCATGCCTAGTTTCCCTGATGTCTCTCTGTATGGCGTGCGCCGTCCTCTAGCTGCGAGTCAAGATTCCCTGTTGATTCTCTGTGTGGCGGGCGCTGCCCTCTAGCTGCGAGCCTACCTTCCTATGCATCACTGCCCCTAAGTCTCTTGGATCGCTCGGAGTTCGATCCTTAAGAGGGGGGTACTGTAACGATGTGCGGAACACGCCCCCTGCGGCGTGTTCCTTCCTTACCTGTTTACTTCTGATCGCCGCCCTCTAGCTGCGAGTCAAGATCCTGTGTCTTTAAGGATTCTAAAGCAAGCAACGCTATCTTGCTTTCTGGCAAACCCTGCCCTCTTCCTCCTGACAGGAAGTAAGCCTCTCTTTGACTTTCTCTCTGCTATTAGTCTTTTGCGGCCTGCCCTGGTGCCTGCTGGTACTCATCGCATACTGTCCCTGCCTGGACCTCCTTGGGACCTTTGCTTATCTCCTGTGGATTCCGGAAGACTGGGGCAGTCACTCTTATACTGCTGAGGTTAGTTTACCGTCGGGTAGTGTAGGTACCTGCTTAGTAGGGTTCACCTTGACGTGGTAGCAGGCTTATAATTCCTTGGCCAATGGATTAGACTAAGAAACCTTATGTTATGTTTAGTTTCGCTGCACCTTGCTGTTTCTGGCACTATGCCTTTAAGAAGTCTGGACTCCATGCCCATGTTCCTGGTTTCCGTTTCCAGACTCCTGTGCTGAAGCATTGGCTTCCCGCAACCCCCGCATTGGTGCCTGAGAACGCGCGCACTCCCGCTCTGCTGTCGGAGCATGCGCGCCATGCAGCTGGATCACTCATGTCTCTGAGTAGGCACCGCACCTCCGGACGCATCGCGCATTCTCATGCGCGCGGCGCGGTCACGTGACTACGTGCACCGATCCCCACTGCGCGGCAACTCACTCACTTCGTATCCCCTGCGGCCTCCCCACCTCGCTAACGAGTCCTTCCCCCTTTCCCTGCGCTTGTGAGGAGAGCACAAGCGTGACACCTGCCCTGTGGAGCTTACAATCTATGGTTTTGGTGCCTGAGCCACAGGGAGATGCCCAAGTGACTTGCCCAAGGTCACAAGAAGCTGACACTGGGAATTGAACCAGGTTCCCCTGCTTCAAACTTAGTGCCAGTCAGTGTCTTTACTCACTGAGCCACTCCTTCTCATCTTATTCCGCAGGCATCTGTAGTGATTTATGTGCACAAGGCACACAAGACATGCAAAAGCACAATATTACTCTGACAATCTTTGCCATAATACATCAAGTCCAGATAACTTCTGGAAAGTCATCAACAATATATTCCAGCCTCCTTGCCATTAACAACCATGTAATATCATTAAGGAGGATATTACTCTGACAAATCCAACTGACATTGCAAATGCATTCAATAAATACTTTGTGGGGTGTGCTACTAACTTATTAGCGAAACGCAACCTGAACTACAAACATGAACCTCATTCTGAGAGTACCCCTATAGCCCCACCCTCTCCCAACACAGCCGACAATCTTCAATTTGTCCCAGTATCTGAAGAGGAGATTACACAAGTGTTCCTCTAATTAAGCAGTCAATGTGGACCTCACTTACTGCAATCTAAGTTCCTACAACTCGGTGCCCCAGCCATTGCCATACTGCTTGCTTCCCTAGTCAACTCTATTCTGTCTGCAGGCCATATCCCTAAATCCTGGAAAACTGCCAGGGTTGTCCCAATCTTCAAAAGTGGGTACAAAAACACTGTCTCAAACTTCAGGCCAATCTCTCTTCTCCCAATACTATACAAAGTCATGGAAAAATGTGTTAATTCCCAATTAAGCGATTACTATACCAAGACAAATTTCCCTAGCAATTCCAATCTGGCTTTCGCCCCAAACACTCCACGGTAACTACCCTCCTAAAAGTTTTCAATGGGATCCCCACTCCTTGAGGAACCTTCATTGGTCCAAACCACAGACATTGGTTAATCTTCCTCCGGCCTACCAGGCTTTTCAGGACATCTTCAGCAAAAGGCAGGCGGGGGAACTAACCCCTCATTGTCCTTTCAACTGTCCCATCGATCTTCTCCCTGGTACAGTTCCTCCATGGGGGCGGATTTACCCTTTGTCGGAACCAGAGACTGTAGCTATGAAGGCCTATATAGATTCTCTTCTAACTCATGGATTTATTCAAAAGTCCAGCTCACCCGCAGGTGCAGGCTTCTTTTTTGTCCAGAAAAAAGATGGGTCTCTAAGACCCTGTATAGATTACAGGGGTCTTAACAACATTATGGTTAAGAATCGTTACCTGCTCCCTCTGATTCCGGAACTCCTCGATCGCCTTCATGATGCAACATCTTCTCAAAACTCGATCTAAGAGGAGCCTATAACTTGGTCCGAATCAGGCAGGGGGATGAGTGGAAGATTGTGTTTAACACCAGAGATGGTCACTACAAGTATCTCGTCATGCCCTTTTGGCTATGCAATGCCCCTGCAGTTTTCCAACTTTTTGTCAACGAGATCTTCAGAGACTTGCCTGTTTCTTGTATTGTCTATCTTGACAACATCCTTATTTTTTCTAAATTCTTGGAGCAACATCATGAGCAGAAAGATCGTGCTCCAATGCCTTTGTGAGAATCAACTGTTTGCCAAGCTTGAAAAATGCGAATTTGGGAAATGTAATCTTGTTTTCCTTGGATACATCATAGCCGCTCAAGGCTTACAGATGGATCCTGCCAAGGTCTCTACCATCCTATATTGGCCACTGCGTAAGGGACTTAAGCCCATCCTAAGGTTCCTTGGATTCGCAAACTACTACCATTGTTTCATTTGGAATTTCTAAATAAAAAATAGTCGCACCTATAATGGCCATGATCAAAAAAGGGGCAGAAGAGACAAACCTCAGCAGTAAAAAAAACAAAGGCTCCATAGCACAGATCATTTAAAAAGTTAAAAAATGTTTATATTAAAACGTATATAAAAAACGCACTTACAAAAATGCAGTATAAAAAAGGCAGTGCTATTATAATTGCAAAATAAGCATGTTCATATCATGTAATTCCCTTAATATATACACTTATTTACCCTGGTCCCCTGTGGATAGTTTCTCATTAATCCAATATGTACGGTCAGCGGTGCGCAAAGTGGAGGGTTTACAGAGGTCCCCGCACGCTCCCCGAATACATTTAAATTAATGCCGGGGGAGCTGCAGGGCCCCTGTAAAGTTCTGCTTACCTTGTCTCTGCCTGCAGGTATGTGCACGAATCAAGGTGCCACGCTATCTACCTTGCGGGTAACTTCATCCCCTTCCAATCCCAGCCCATCCGTGGTCACACTTGTCCATGGATTTCATTGTAGAGCTTCCCCCCTCCTGGGGTATGACAGTAGTACTGGTCGCGGTTGACTGTTTCTCCAAGCAGGCACATTTAGTTCCTGAAAAAACGTCCCTCTGCTCCAGAGCTGGCAGATCTTTGCATCAGGTAGGTATTCCGTCTGCATGGCTTACAAACACAGATTGGGAGCCCCTGTCGGAGACAATTCATTGCAAGATTTCGGAAGACGTTTTGTTGCTGTTTGGACATTGACCTCCATTTTTCCTCTGCCTACCACCCACAGTCCAATGGTCACATGGAGAGGACCAATCATTAGACAAATAAATCATTGGAACAGTTCCTCCGGTGCTATGCCTCTGAGTAGCAGGACGATTGGGTGGATCTAATCTAATATATAGATTTATTTACCCTGGTCACCTGTGGATAGTTTCTCATTAATCCAATATGTACAGTCAGCGGTGCGCAAAGTGGGGGGTTTACAGAGGCCCCCGCGCGCTTCCTGAATACATTTACATAATGCCGGGGAGCTGCAGGGCCCCTGTAAACTTCTACTTACCTTGTTTCAGATGCTCCTGGTCACGGCAACGCGGTGTCAAATGACGTTGCGGGGTCATGTGACGTTGCGTTGCCGTGGCAACGTGACGTTAGGACGTCAGCACGTCTGAAGCAAGGTAAGCAGGGGGGGCACAAAGAGAGGGGGACAGATGGCAGGGGGCGCAGGGAAAAAAGTTTGCGCTCCCCTGTGTTAAGTTGTAGACTTGCTTAAGTGTAAATGCACCAATTATTCCTCCTTCCAGGATTGTCGCAGCTATAACTCCCACGGTCATCATTCCTAAAGCCCAGTCGGAGCTCCCACTGGTCTTTCTGTACCTCCTTGTCGGCTCTTCATTCCCTCCCCTCTTCATCTACAAGTCCTCCAATGGGGCCATCAATCCAGGAGTGGACCTTCTGGTGGCCAGAGATCAGGAACAACATTGAGGACTTTGTCTCGGCCTGCATGGTATGTGCACGAACCAAGGTGCCACGCTATCTACCATGCGGGTAACTTCATCCCCTTCCAATCCCAGCCCATCCGTGGTCACACTTGTCCATGGATTTCATTGTAGAGCTTCCCCCCTCCTGGGGCATGACAATAGTACTGGTCGTGGTTGACTGTTTCCCCAAGCAGGCACATTTAGTTCCTGAAAAAACTTCCCTCTGCTCCGGAGCTAGCAGATATTTGCATCAGGTAGGTATTCCACCTGCATGGCTTACCAACACAGATTGGGAGCCCCTGTCGGAGACAATTCATTGCAAGATTCGGGAAGGCTTTTTGTCGCTGTTTGGACATTGGCCTCCATTTTTCCTATGCCTACCACCCACAGTCCAATGGTCACATGGAGAGGAATCATTAGACAAATAATACATTGGAACAGTTCCTCCGGTGCTATTCCTCTGAGTAGCAGGACGATTGGGTGGACCTGCTGCCGCTGGCAGAATTTTCCATGAACTCTCTGTCCCAAGAGTCCTTGAAGTGCTCTCCCTTCTTCGTGGCTCTAGGGTATAACCCGACTACCTTTCCCTGTGACTCCTCCACAGTAGGAGTTCCTGCAGCGTTTAGCAGGGCCGATGACCTACAGGATCTCTGGAAAGGCATTCAAGCAACTCTTCGCATGGCAGCAGAGGCACAGAAGAGAAACGCGGACAAACGTAGGAGGCAGTCACCCGAATACCAAGTCGTTGATGATGTATGGCTCTCGACGCGGAATATTCGCTTATGTCAGCATGCCGCAAAATTGGGACCGCGGTTTATCGGTTCTTACAGGATTTTCCGGAGAGTGAACGAAGTGTCCTACAAGCTGGAGCTTCCTGCATCATGCAAGATACCCTTCACCTTGCACGTATCCTTACTGAAAACGGCAATCTAGAACCGGTTTTCCAGAACTCTACACCCTCCCGCTCCTATTTCCATGGATGGCCAGCCCGAATATGTTGTCCAGAAGATTTCTCAAGAGGGTCCCTTCAGTACTTAAATCGACTGGAAGGGGTATGGTCCGGAGGAGAGGAGTTGGGTCAGGGCATCCGACTTCCACTCTCCGGCATCCGTCAAGAGATTCCACAGGTGTATTCCTAGCAAACCCACTCCTGGGCATTCTGAGTCTGCCCTTAAAAGGGGAGATTCTATAAGAATCTCCTAACATGGCCACTGAGGCAGGATGTCTGCCTCTACCAACATGGCCACTGAAGCAGGAAGTCAGCCTCATTCTGGATGTATTGCCTGCACCTGCCTGCTCCCTCTATAAAGCTTAATTCCACTCTCTTCCTTGCCTGAGAAAGGTTCTATTTACCTTGACTCCTGCTGGAAGCCGTGTCCTGCTTGCCTTGTTCCTTGCCTGTTGCCGAACTAACAAGCCTGACGATTCAGCCTTTCCAGCCATGACCTCGGAATTATGACCCCTATTATTCTGCCTTCTCCAGCCCTGACCCCAGAACAGTGACCACGATTATCCTGCCTTCTCCTGCCCTGACCTTGGATCCGAACCTCACTATTCTACTCTTCAGGATTCTCCACCTCTGACTAGCGGGTCTGTCTCCTGGTCAGTACACAGCAAATGTAACAACTCTACTCTCTGCACCCTCCACAACACCTACTTGCACAAATGCATTCAGAAACCTACATGCTCTATGCCCCTCCAATTTTCAACATCTTTACAACTTCTCCTCTTTCTCATCTCTACCCTTTCCTGTCCTGACCTAACAATCTTTATAAAGAGTTCACTTTGATCAGTCTTCGACAAGATGGTTTCTTTCACCACTCGTTGCCCGCATGGCACATAACGCACTGCTGAACGTTTCTGGTGAAAATCATGCTCAGAAGAGGATTTCTTCGACTATAAATTCATACCTCTAACACTGCTCTTATCCTTGTCAAGCAAACCTACTTTTCATCACTCAGATAGATGTAGCTGCCAGTTCTCTACCACATCACGGGAGAAAAGCGTGGCCATCTCGCCAAAATATTTGGAGTTTCTTTGTGTTACACACACTGACACAAAAAAACTAAATATATTGGAAACTAGGAGGTCCCTAGAGACAGGTGACCATGGAGCCATTCCTGGGGATCCACTAGTTTGGGTACAATTTAAACAAAAAAGGGGGGGGGGGAATGGAGATTGCTACTTTTAAAATGATTATTTGCTGTTAATTGTTATGGGTAAAGTGCCTGCCTCAGCAAATTTGCTTGAAAAGCTTTACTGCAAATACCATAAATAGACACATGCATACAAAAATACATCTAAAAAGAGGGCATGTCCTGAAAAAACAGACATCTGGTAAATCTATTTATTGTATATTCAAAATGTCAGTGAAAAATCTAATATATTGTACAATATAATATAAAATATAATGACCACAGGAGAGATACTAAATGTGTGACCACAACTCTTTATTGAAATAACAAGTCCCACACCACATTGTAACATGGCTTATAAATCATTGTAATATAAAATGTTCCTATTTTTTAATTTCTCACAGTTAGTCATGGGACATCTTTCTTTCTCCACAAGAGAAAGAGTTATACTGTATATGAATGTGGCTGCAGCCTAATGCATGGGGGGTAATGTTAAACTTTTTTTCATTTGTTTAAAAACCAGTTTCCCTGTATTTTATAAAATGTGGCATTTTAACGAATGATGTTAATAAAAAAGGTTTATTACATTGTGAATCACAGATCGCATAATTATGCTTCATTGTACATACAGTACCTATAGGCCCCTCACACATTACTCGGTTTCCAAGTTAAAATCTCTGCCTGGTTTTCCTTTTTGCTGTTAGCAAGAGATCTGCGTGACAAAGTTAATGATTGCAGATGTACTGTAGAACTCTGACTGCAAAGTGGCAGGTTTAATCCCTTTGCTTCCAGGGGTTCCTGCTGTAATCTATGCTGATCATATTTTCATGTCCTTTCCTTTTAAATTACCTGAACTGGATTTCCCCAAAGTTTACTATGCACCATTTTCACATGACTTAGTACTAGCATTGAGTGCACCTAATAGGGGCTTGTTTTCTTTCTTTAACATATTACTCATTTTTTCTTTGTGCACCTTACCAGTCTCTATACACTCTCAGATTGCAGCGAGCACACCATTTGTTTTGTGTTTCTCTAAGATTTCCAAGATATTTGTGCATTTCACCAGAATATTTGCTGACACAAAAATGGACACTAGGATCAGATTTGCTCTACTGACCAATAGAAAGCCTGAGCATCATCAGAAGTTGGCGCTGTGGATTTCTGTTTGTTTGTACAAGCATATGGACTACTGAAGGAGAAAGGCACAGGCGGGCTTAAGCAGAAAAGTTTAATAGCCCCAAAAAACTGATCTTACATATTAAGGTGAGGGCTACAATACAAAACATCATAAGCCTTAAAACACCTAACAAATGCCCCCCCCCCTTCCCCGCCATGTTCAGCTACAGTAGGTGTGTCCCAATAAATTGCCCGCCCTGTTCCAGCGCCTCCCCTACATACGCCGGCAGCACCGGTCTGACCACACAATGATGTTGTAATGGAGTGCTCACAGCAAACAGGACGTGACCGCGGGGCTGAGGTGGGGATTGAGAATAAACCAAACTCCAGCTGCAAGAGCGCGTCCGGAGTGTCGATTGGTAGAGGGTAGCCGGGTCGGGGATATAGAAGTCAGGATCATCGTAGGTACTTGCCATGGTCGAGGTTGGAGAGCTGCGGATTGTCGTAGGTACTTGCCGTGGTCGGGGTTGGAGAGGTGCAGATCATCGTAGGTAATGCCGGAGCGGAAAAGTACGGAGTCCAGATACTAACCAAGGTCAGACAAGGATTGAAAACAGGAACTGAAGATGCAAGGGACAAGGCATGGAGGCAGGGATTGCAGTAAGCACTTCGCACGGAATTAAGTCATATGTTCAGACATCTTGCTAAAGGGCTGACTGAGCAAATATATTACCAGGAGCCAATAGGAAGCTAGCAGGGAAGGGGACTCAGCAGTATGTAGTTCTGTGATAGGCAGGGGAGGAGTCTGCAGCGGCTGTGGTATAATGCAGAGAATCCAGTCTCTGATTTCCTACATGTGCGCGCCACCGACGCCACCACGGGGGCAGAGACCGAAGGCGGGACCAGCAGGGCCATTCTCACCAGCAATGCGCCGCCTGCGCGTGGGGCGAGACCGATGGACGGCATCCGCGACTTTGCGGGATGTGCCAGGAGAGCGGAGTTCGGTAAGTATGTCTGCGGTGTCCCCCCCTTTTGTCAGGGAGGCGCTTGATTGCCGGTAGGGGTAGACCTGCACTGCGAGGTGCGCGACAAGGCCTATCACGGATCCTTACAGATGTGCTGATGTCATGCATCAGTAACCAGGCAACATATAAGTAAAGTCTCAGCAAGCGTCCTGCATGCAGTATATAGCCCATGCGGTGCAGAGAATGCCTGGATAATGAAAAATGCAACGGCAGCAAACAGGTCAATTAAAAGCATCAGTCAGATCCAAAATAAAAAGTGTGTGTGTGCCGAGCACGCGCATTTTAAGTGAAACTTCTTTGTCTTTTGTCACTATTTTGTCACAGAAATTGTATTTGTAAAGGTGATATTTTTAATTAAATACCAAAACACAATTTCAGTGCCAAAACGCAATGAAGTTTGACTTAGAACACGTATTTTAGCTACTTGCACTTCTATATTTATAATAATTGTGAATTCCTTGTGTGTGTGTCAGCGTATGCATGTGTCAGTATGTGTGTGTGTGTCTGTGTGTGTCTTACTGTGTGGTGTGTGTGTGTGTTATTCTCAGGGTCCTGCCCCCCCCTCTCTCCTGACTCTCTTCCCCACACCCTCCCCCCTGTGGTGCTGCAGATACGGCTATGTGTGCTGCTGCCTTCTGCCAGAGCAGCTCCCGACCCCCCCCTCACCTCCCGCGGCAGAGGTGCGGAGGTACAGAGACAGGGGGGTCTGTCTGAGTGCCCCAAAGCAGGCCCCACTCTCTCACCCGGCAGAGCTGTGTCCCGCTTGGCGGAGGTACAGGGACACGTGGGTGTTCGGTGGCTGACTGGGGGGGGGGTGCTCGGCGGCTAACTGGGGGGCAAGGGTGTGCTCGGCAGGGGTGTACAGGGGATACAGTCACCAAGCTAGTGCAGGCGAGCCCCATATCGCCGTCGCTGTCTGAGTCCTGGAGCAGCCCCCACTCTCTCCCCCTCGGCGGAGATGCTGCCGGATTTTGTGTGTGTGTCCGTGTGTGTGTGTGTCCCTGTGTCCATGTGTGTGTCCATCCGTCCAGCGCTGCCTCCTCCTGATGGAAGCTGGCAACACTGACGGTCTCTTCTGCCAGGAGTGATGTCACTTCCGTCACCACTGACTTCCGTTTCCAATCAACTGCATTCACGCCGCTAAAGAAGTTTCACTTCAAAGTATCTAAGCATCTAAGTACCATATATATATATGTAACTGTGTTTCCCCCACCCAGTGGGAGATTTGGACATTACTGCTTATGTGGTGCATGATACCTGCTGGTAAAAGGAGGGCTGAGTCATCCGCCGATGGTAGTGGGGACACAGGACTAGACTTCTGGGGTTCATACCCTACGTATTCATTAGCAGTGCAGCGCCTCCATCTACTGTGGGCTTGTAACAGGGGACTTATCCCTGTTCACAATTGTGCCTCTAACCCAGCAGTGTGGTGGTTAACTGCTGGTAAGCAATTAACTAGCACCACCTGGCTGATCTTAGAAAAAGCCTGCCTCTGAGACAGGAAGAGAGACTCCTGAGCGCACAAGTGAGCTGAACAAGGAGACAGACGTCTTGAGCCTGCCAAAAGAGACTGCAAGCTGACAACAAGACACAGGGGATAATACTTCTATACCTGGATCCTGACATTGCCTTATCACACACGGGTGTGGACACCAGGAGAACAAAGAAGCCTTCCCCTACAACAACCCAGCTATCAGATAAGACTTTTCTGTTAAGACTATTATCTATGTCTATCTAAGTACATGAATGTCTCTATGATTTGGGCTGGTGAATCGCTGGGCTAACCACGCATTTAGAGAGAACTGGATCACAAGTGTATATATACTCCAGAGTGGAGCGGATTTTGTTTGCTGATTTCAGCAAACAAGTGCTGAGTGTAAAATTGCCCTACCGGGAAAAAAGGATTGCTGAACTGCTTAAAAGGTATCCCAAAGCCAATTGCTGAGTGTTGACTCACCCTGCCGGGAGTGAAAGAAATATTCCACTGCAAAGAATATATTTTTTTCTGCAAGTAAAGGCTGTCTATGTATCTTGTGAGTAAAACAGGCACCCAAAGTGTGAAGAATGAATGCCATAATACCCAAAGATGAGACTGAAAATTACTGAACTCAAGCAGAAAACCACATTATTTTGCCGAAGCGCAGGGATTGCACCTAGCAAGTAAATGGTGTAAAGCAAATAGAAGTTTTTACTTAGCAACTGCACATCCAGTATACCTAATGAGAAAGAATGCGTGCACAGTACTGGTGATGTTTTAAAACTTACTAAAGGAAAGAAGAAGTCTACGGAGATGCCTGTGAGAGCTACGACCTCTACAAGCAAAATATGCCCACCGGTAGGACTATCACAAGCTGGGGTTCTAGAAAATACACTGGCAAAAGCTGCAATAGCGCCTCCAGAGGTCAGGAAGAAAAATACATCTTATAGCCCCAAAATGGAGGACAAGATGCAGCATTCCTGTAATGAACCCTACCCCACGGAAGAGTGGCCCTTCCAGTCCAATGAGGAGGAAGACATCTCTTACGGGGAACCCAAACCGAGTCACACTCACAAAACACCTCAAGAATGGTGGGGGTGCCTGAACTCGGTACGAACCGAAAAGACCGCTCCCTATGATGACAAATATGATCGGCAGGAGAAAGAGCGGGAGCAGCGGATCACCAAATATTTCCATCAGCTAATACAGTTGCAAGAAAAGCATGGTGGATCCAGTGAAGCTGCTAAAATTTCAAATGAAGATGGAGACTCGTGTATCCCTGAGGGGACGGAGTCATCCAAAACAAAAAGGCGAAAAAAGAAAAAGAAAAGCGGTTCTTCACGTACCGTGGAAGGAACAGACACGTCCGCAGATCCTGCGGAGAAAAAGGGGGACTGAGATGCCCTGCAGCCTAGAGAAAATGGAGGATTCGTCATGCGAATGATCAAATATCCAGAGAGCCCAAGGCAGAAGTCGGGTGACCCAAAGAAGTATCTGTCCGGTGCCAAAAGTGAGGAACCCTCAATCAACCATCCCAGGGAACTGGAGCTGGAACCAGTGAGTTACCATCCCTTGACCAGCCCTGAAGAAGCCCTGAAAATTGCCAGGCGTGACTGTGATCTGCTCCGGGAGCAATTGAAACTGAAGAAAGATGGTTACGCAGAGCTACTGAAAAATAATGTGGAGCTACAGAAGAATGTGCTCACGATGTACTCTTTGGCCAGGACAGAATTGGACGATCTCAAGACTGAGCTAGATACTGCAAACGCTACTTTTACTGTCATGGATGAAAAGCTTAGCCAATCTGATAAAATGATGGCTAAGCTGAAGTGGAAGTATGAGGAGGCACTGAAGGAGATTACAGTCTTTCAGCAAGATGTTCACAATCTTTGCGCAGCACTGGATGCCTCACAGCATGAGATCAACAGCGGCAACACAAAACTGGAAGTCTCCAGAAAGGAACTACACAGTCTCGCTGAGGAGCTGGACAATTCTAAAGAAACTATTGTCAATCTTAATACAGATCTCAAAGTCTCTCAGAAGGAGCTTCAGACCTTCAACGTAGAGAAGGAAATCTCACGCCAGGAGACTGTCATTCTCAAAGCAGATGTGCGTAAATGGAAGGAGGACTACACAGAGGCCCTGAAAATTACAGAGACTGCAAAAAGAGAAAATTTAAGACTGAAAGAAGAGAATTCTCATTTGACAGACCATGTCAAGGAAAAGAATGAAAAGCTGCATGAGCTTAAAGAAATAAATAAACTTTTGGAAGAGGAAAAGTTTGAAGCAGAGCACCGACTGCAGAACCAACTGCAAGGTCTGCGTACGCACCTCCAGAATGTTGAGGAGAAACAGCAAACTCTGCAGGAAGACAATCTGCAGGCTGAAAAAGAAATAAAAGTGCTGCAGGGATGTCTGATTACCCTGTATATCCCCGCAAAGCAGCATGAGAAACTGAAGGCTACACTGAGCATCACCAAAGCATCGCTAGAGGCCAAGCTTAGAGCCCAGGTGACTCGGCACAAGAGGGAGCACAAGAAGGTCCAGAAACTGAGACAAGTAACTGTGGCCCGAGCAAAGAAATTCACAGTGCTTCACAATACAATGAAAATGTGGATGCAAGCTCAGAGAAAGCAAAGTGCGCAGATAAATTTCCTGAGAAGAGACTTGCAAGACGCACTCAAAAAACAGGGATCTCTCGTGGATGATATTACAGTACTACAAGGACAAGTATTGACCCTGACCAAGCATCAGTATCCCACAGCCACAAAAACCCAAAGGAAAATGGGTACAGTGAGAGCTGGGAGCACCACTCGCCTAAAAAACAAGGTTTCAAAGTCTGAACCACCTAAACAAGCACTAGCTAAACCTTCAGCCACAGAACAGGCAACAAAAAAAGGTATACGTGCAGAATAAAAACCAGAAGAATCCTTAGCTGATGAAGCTGAAAAGATGGGACATTCTCTTGAAGTGGATGTGGAATTGCAACTCAATCCCAAAGAAGCTGAACTAGGAACTCCATTGAGTGGAAAAAGTGCAGAGAGACAGCTTCAAGAGTGGAAAACTCAAAGGGCTATTCTTAAACGCTCTGCAACTGTTGCCATACAGTCTGCCTACAATAAGAGGAGCACCCGACGCAAGGGAAATCTCATGACCGCGCACGCAGTAAAAAGACTATTCTTGGAAAAAGTCCTCCTCGAGCGACTGAGGAGTGCTGATCTCAAGCACCTTCGGGAGGAGACACGAATAAACTGGAGAAAGGGCTTCAATCCCAGCGGGACTGAGGGTTCTCTTCCTCCACTCTCATTCAAGTCACAGAGATATCTCAAATGAGAGTGGAAGGATGTGCTTCGGCCGTGGCAAGCCCGAGCTTCCCACAAACAGGGGAGGTATGTAACAGGGGATTTATCCCTGTTCACAAATGTGCCTCTAATCCAGCAGTGTGGTGGTTAACTGCTGGTTGGCAATTAACTAACACCACCTGGCTGATTAGAGGTCTTAGAAAAAGCCTGCCTCTGAGACAGGAAGAGAGACAAGTGAGCTGAACAAGGAGACAGACGTCTTGAGCCTGCCAAAAGAGACTGCAAGCTGACAACAAGACACAGGGGATAATACTTCTATACATGGATCCTGACATTGCCTTATCACACACGGGTGTGGACACCAGGAGAACAAAGAAGCCTTCCCCTACAGCAACCCAGCTAACAGATAAGACTTTTCTTTTAAAACTATTATCTATGTCTATCTAAGTACATGAATGTCTCTATGATTTGGGCTGGTGAATCGCTGGGCTAACCACACAGTTAGAGAGAACTGGATTACAAGTGTATATATACTCCAGAGTGGAGCGGATTTTATTTGCTGATTTACATGTTTGCTGTGTTTAAAGCAACAGGCGCAATAAAGCCTTATTTTAATTTCACCTTAAAACAGTCTCCATTGCGTACCTCTGAACACGTCTCTTATAGGGCTCCAGGGAACTAAAGATGATCTTCCACAGTAGAACCGATTACCTTTCCCCTAGTAAGATCACACACCAGGCCGGAGGTATAACAGGAACAAGGCAGATTTCTGCCCGATGCAGTCTCTCTCCTCTACCACTGAAGGATGGTCCCCGGACCTTCACTACAGGCCATGGGCACCAGCAGCAGTCCCAGCTCTTCCCTGCCCCTCTCCCGGAGGGAAGAGGATGGGTGAAGGCCAATAGTCAGGCTCTTGGCTGTGTGACCTGCCCCTCTCAAGTGGGTGAGGCACTCTTGAATTTGGGGCGGCACTGCCCTTAAGTACAGCCAGGAGGAGGGCACCAGGTCTAACATGTGATTGGTCATGCCCAGGCCTGATGTTACCACCTCCCGCTGTCACTCAAGTGCAGCACCAAGGAGGGGGAAAACCCCATATCAACTACTGGCAGCCTGATTGTACCAGGGCTTAATGCCAGGAGGGAAGCAGACTAGTAGCCACAGATGGCATGGCTACATACAAGCAAAACACATTTACAAATAGGCAACACTCATCCTGTAAACACTGAAAGATGACAAATATTGAATCCTAAAATAGTAATAGAGTGGAATAATATAAATCCAAATAATTAAAGGATATAGGCAAACGTGTCTCTAAAATGGGGGTAGTCTAATTAGGTAAATGGTTGCATTACAGGGAAGATAAAAAATAAAAAGATAAAAGTGCACAAGAAGCCCCATTAAAACAGAAACTCGTACAAGAGAAAAAAATAAAAATACCCCCCCCCCAAAAAAATGCTCTTATATTTTCTGCAGAATTATGATTTTCAATCCACAATACTTCGATTTGGATTTTATTTCCCTGCTTTTGTCAATCTATACTTTTTAAACTTCCAAACTACATGATCCCTCATTTGAATTTCACTTTGCTGTTATTACTGAAGAACATAAAATAAACAAACTGTCAATTGACAATGAATTCCAAAGGAGCAATTATTTTCAATGTCCATCATGTTTCATTCAAACGGTTTACAAAGAACTAAGATGAATATACCATAATGACTCTGAGTACAAACACAATTTAGCATGAATGTGTCCCAGCTGATAATTCACTTAACATCCAATTTAAGTCAAAGTTCAATTTCTCAACTAAACTGTTTAGGAACCACACAGCAAAACAAAGACTTATTCAGAATTATATTTTTTTCATCTTTCAATTTCATGAGAAATAATAAAACAGCCATTTTTTGCAGAGAAGTTTTTAAAGGTCTACTAATTTACAAGTGGATAACTCTCGAGTGCGAAAGCAGAGAAATAAAAGACTGCCAGAAAACCCGACTGTGGGATTGATAACAGGATTATAAAGTGTTTATTTCAAAATAACCTGTTTCGATATATCAGAGGGCCATTACATGACTTAGGTAGTGATAGGTTTAAGTTGTATTTGAGCTTCTTATAAAATCAGATTAGCAATATTGTTGGTATCTTAAATGAGATTTCTTGCTAGGTTAAATCCAAAAAAATCATGCTTTTTTGTCTCTCAAGGCAGAAATGTCATAAAAGAAGAACAGACAAAATGATGTCTACAGAACTAAATACAGTCATTGTGGAAATCTTTGCAGACTGACTGAGACAAACATTTATTATACTTACCAAAGAGCCACAATAAAACAGAGAAATGTATTTTCTATATTTGCCAGTTCATGACAAATTAAAGCACTTGGAAGGATGTATAGGTTGAAGCAGAATTATCTGGGCTCAGGACAAATTTGAAGAATGTGCCCCCTGCACATAATCACAAGTCGGTCTACTTTTTCCTGCAGTCTCTTTTTTCCCCCCCCTCTTCCCCATTATGTCTTTCTCGCTCTCTTTTTTCCCCCTAGTAGCTTTCTAGATAATTATATTGGCAAAAGAGAAAAAGAAGCAAATCCCATAAGACAGGATTCACAGAAACTCCATAACGGGGCACTCAGGGTGGGTAAAAAAAGTATATCAAATGTATTAAATATGCAATTGATAGTAGAACTAACAAGACAAACTATAATAAAACACTAAAAACCATTTAAGTGGACCGTCCCCAAAGAAATTGTCACAACAGTAATGTAAATGAAATGCTGTAATACACCCTACATAAAGTTAAACTAATAGGGAGTCAAGTGACAAAAGTGCACCTCAGGTAACACTAAAGGTGCTAAAACCTCACAATTATTCCCAAAGTCCAGGAGGGGTAAATAAATGATCTCTCCTGAGAAAATGGGATATTTCCATATCTTTCTAGATAGCCAGATCTCAACCAAGCCCTCAAGGCTAATTGGTCACACAAAAGTACAAAAAAATGATATTCATCTGACATATTATGGTATTATACATGTATCTGCCCCTACTCAGTGCATGGGGATTTTATCACTATTTGTAAGTGTTTCGTCGTATTTTATTTTACATTAAAACGTTATTATATTGTGTGACCAATTAGCGGTCGACTCTATTTGGAGAGTTTGGCTATTTAGCCTTTATGATAGTCACGTCATTACGCTCAGTGTGACTTATCTTGAGTGCAACTACTAGGGGTCTTTTTGTGATCTTCTATGTTCATTATTGTCTGTGCCTATGCTATATTCTCTCCCCCTTTGCACCAGATATTTTGTATTGTTGGTTAATGGTGAGCAACGTGTTATTGTGTGTGTTTTTGTATACACATTTGCCCTGAGTGTTAGAGGGAAACAATAAAGCAAAGAGGTACAGTAAGACGTGCAAGACACTTATGCGGTTGAATGCTAAGCATAGGCTTTCACGGCACTTAGCTGTTGTGGCCGTCTCCTTACCTGCCGCCCAACTCCTCCTTCTGAACTGCAGCGTCAAATGACGCTCTGAACGTCACCAATGTGACATCGCACGGTGCCACATTGCCATGTTATCGTGCCGTCATTTGACACGGCGACATCGCTTTGCCATGGCAACGAGACACTGTGTGACATCACGTTGGTGATGTCAGCGGCATCATTTGACGCAGCGGTTCAGAAGGAAAAAGGGGGGCGGCAAGTAATCAGGCGGCCACAACAGCTAAGTGACTTCCCATCAGGCCCAATAGGCCAGAGAGTGCAGTAAAAGTATATGGGGTGGACATTTTGCCTACCCAAATTTTGCCACTCCGGTCCTAACAGGCCTGATTGGAAATCCGCCACTGGCTTTCCCACCAGGTCAGTGAAACCTGAGATAACAGAGAGGTTAGATACTATATAGAGCAGAGCTCCTTCGATTTAGGTATCTAAATAAATAATTCCCCGAAATACCTAGTTCCGCACTGATAATGTTGAAGCGTTGTATTTTACTGCCAGAGAATAGTATCCTAATTCTGAAAATACTAATGGCGAACTAAACTGTCAAACGTAATGGGGTCAAACCAGGACTGAAATCGGAATTCTTCAACCAAAACGATACATGTGATGCCAATAGAGAGAGGATATATTTAAAATGGTGGATAATGGGAAATAGGTTGGAAATAGGACAAACATTATAATATACGCGTTTAACGGTACCAAAGCAGTCAGGGGTAAAGTCACTGCGTTGGCAGATAATGAACCTGATCTAAATGCCAGTGCCAACTCTCCTTGGGTACAAGGTGTCCCAGAATTGCTTCCAGGTATGGCCGATGCTACCAAAATTGTGCACATATAGACACTACAAATAATCCAAAAGGTATCCAATGGATGAATAACGTAATAAAAACTCCCGTGCAGAGTCCAACTTTAGAGAATAATGATAAATGTGAGCCCTTTATACGTTCAGTGTGTAAGTGACTCAGCCACCGGGTGGGGTAATAATATGGTAAGGAGGATAGATGCAAACGGCGGCGCCGTGTCTCCAGCCAGGAGACTATGACCGGCAACACACACCGCGATCCTCCGCCACTGCCCTCACAGACCCAGTGTCACACATGAAAAGCAGCCCCACTTCGGGGAAGAGAAGGGGTATTTACTCACAGTCTTGACACGTCGCAACCGACTCAAATGCTGACAGAAGTTACTCTGATCCGGGAGAGTGATGACGCGTGCTCCAGCCCATGCAGGTAAGGTAGTCAGAAGGGGGTAATCAGGCGGTGCACAGCTGCCGTTAGAATATGAATCAGGAAGTCCACACGCTTAAAATCTAAAAAGCTATATTTAATGAGTGCATAACACAAAAAGGTAAACTGCTACAAGAAACTTCTTGACTTTGACAAAGTCCCCAGCGGGACGAAACGCGTCAAGAAGTTTCTTGTAGCAGTTTACCTTTTTGTGTTATGCACTCATTAAATATAGCTTTTTAGATTTTAAGCGTGTGGACTTCCTGATTCATATTCTAACGGCAGCTGTGCACCGCCTGATTACCCCCTTCTGACTACCAACTCTCCTTGGGCAAGTCAATTTATCTCTCTGTGCCTCAATGATCAAAAATAGATTGTAAGCTTTATGGAGCAGAGGCATGATATGTACAGCACTATATACTGTACAGTGTCAATGTGAGATAATAAAAAATATTATTAACAAAAAAAAACAAGAAATCAAGTGTTATCGTATCTGATTTAATCCCTAGCCATCTCTTGATATCTACTTTGAAATGCCAGGCAAATAATTGGAAATGGTCAATTAGCATTGAAAACAATGCTTAATATAAGTTTAAAATTCTACAAATATTTGGATACCTTCTTTAAATATTTAAATTTTTAGTTATGTCGAGAAACACCCAAAGTTTTAAACTCCACTGGAAACTCCACAGTAGAGACGGACACTTGGCTTGATGTTCTGGGTTTAGTTCTCAATCATTTTAGGGTTTTTTTCTTTTGGTTCTGGTTCTAAAAAAATCGACAGCATTTTGTTTTTGTATTTGGTATTGTATTTTGGTTTGTAAGGTTCTGGTACTGTAGGTTCTGAATTCAAACACCTGGTTTGGCCCATCTCTAGTAAACAGAGAAACGTTCAATATAACTTTGTGATAACTGTGTGTAACTATTTCCTATTTTTTTTCTTAGCACCTTCATAAGTTCCGGACAGCTGTTCTCATAGTCCAGGTCATTCGCAACCTCATAAAAATGTATAGGTAAGATTTTTGTCTACTATAATAACAGTCTAGTAAACTATTACCGAAATGATTGTTGTCATGTTAGATTTTCAACAAATACTATTATTTAATGTTGGGTCATTGAGGCAAAGAAAGGAGTTTTAGACATACAGTACATGCTTAAAAAATATTTTAATGGCTATCTCCTACATACAGAAGCCAACCCAGACAGTCAGCTGAGGTAGTGTTCTTGAGTCCTACCTAGATCCAGTGCAGCGCCTCCACCTCATCAGGATCCCAGCTTGAGCTTTCCGAAGCAAGAGGTGGGGAAGCACTTTAGGAGATACGGTCTGTTAAACACATAATATTAAAAGCAGTAACTAGGCGAACTTAAAACACTCCCATGTTTCAGTTTACAATTTTTACAAACTACAAAACTATTTCAAATATTTACTGGAGTGTAATATTTTTAAAGGCACCAATTACCAAGATACGGGACCATAAACATAGCCCTGTGATTGGTTAACTTTGGTTCCAAGAGATTACCAATGGCTATTGACTTGAATGGCTATTGGTAATTGCTAACAGCTATTGCCATTTACTGAAGGGCCGTAGTGGAATTTAAAGAACAATTAGAAGAAATTATATTTTTAACAGTAGAATAGAATGTCCGTATCTATTCTTTTGTGGGATATTCCCTTCAGGTGTGAGTGGAAAGGAAGTAAGAAATGACTTGGTACAAAGCAATGGTTAAGAAATACACACACTACCCCCCTCTCCTCCCCACCCAAATAAACACACACACACACACACACACACACACACACACACACACACACACACACACACACACACACACACACACACACACACACACACACACACACACATTTTACCTCCCCCAAATACACACACAAACATATATTTGCAAAAGGTAACACATTTTGTGCTCATTTGCATGTCATTTCCCAGAATCCCTTGCTGCAGTGGAAGCACTCTATGCTAGGTGATAATGGTTGAAAGGCAGGGTTGCAGACCAGTCTAAGACATGTGATATTCTTTATTGACTATATGCTAATGGTGGAGGTTATGTGTCGCCTTTTTCACCCACCATAACTTAAAATGTGTATGGTTCATATATATATATATACACACATATACACTTACATAGGGCCATTCTCCCTCACTGTCCTGCCAGTGACTGAGGGGGGACGGGGTTCGGTGGTGCTGGTCAGGCCTCTTGTTGCCGCTGGGCCCAATGTCTCATCAGCTGCTTGCCTGTCTCTCTCCTGTACTGTCCCATGCCGGGTTGTGATGTCGGATCGCGTCGGAAGTTTTGACAAACATTTCCGGCGCGCACCGGCATGAGAGCCTGGCATGGGATAGTACAAGAGAGAGGCAGGCAATCAACTGGGGAGACATCAGTGTATACTCTTGGGTAATAAGTATAAAATAAATACCTCTACTTAAATAAATACCTCTAAATAAATACTTCTTTAAGTACCTTAATAACAAAAAATGAGAAAAGAAAATATAGGACCCTGTCAGTGTGAGATGGGTAGGCAGATTATTGGAGATAAGGAAAAAGCAGAGGTATTAAACAAATTCTCTGCCTCTGTGTTTACCAGGGAAGAATCAAGTTCAATAGTAGTTCCACAGGAGGAAGCCACAACCTCCATATTCATGACCAATTGGTTAACTGAGGAAGAAGTTCATAAGCGACTTGAAAAAATTAAAGTAAATAAGGCACCTGGCTCCGATGGCATACATCCAAGAGTTCTCAAGGAATTAAGCTCAGTAATAGCCAAACCATTATATTTAATATTCAAGGACTCCATTTCCACAGGCTCAGTACCACAAGATTGGCGTAAAGCAGATGTGGTGCCTATATTTAAAAAGGGAGCTAGATCACACCCGGGGAATTACAGACCTGTAAGCCTGACTTCAATAGTAGGGAAACTACTTGAAGGTTTAATACGGGATAATATTCAGGAATACCTAATGGAAAACCAAATTATTAGTAATAGTCAGCATGGATTTATGAAGGATAGATCTTGCCAAATTAACCTTATTTGTTTCTTTGAGGAGGTAAGTAGGAATTTAGACCAGGGTAATGCAGTTGATCTGGTCTACTTAGATTTTGCAAAGGCTTTTGATACTGTTTCATACAAGAGGTTGGTGTACAAAATAAAGAAAGTTGGACTCAGTAATAATATATGCACCTGGATTGAAAACTGGTTAAAGGACAGACAACAGAGCGTTGTCATAAATGGAACTTTTTCAGGTTGGGCTAAAGTCGTGAGTGGAGTACCTCAAGGATCGGTACTGGGACCTCTGCTTTTTAACTTGTTTATTAGTGACCTTAAGGTTGGGATCGAGAGCAAAGTCTCCATCTTTGCTGATGATACTAAATTGTGTAAGGTAATAGAATCAGAGCAGGATGTAATTTCTCTTCAGAAGGACTTGGGGAGACTGGAAACGTGGGCAGGTAAATGGCAAATGAGGTTTAATACAGATAAATGTAAGGTTATGCATTTGGGATGAAAGAATAAAAAGGCAACTTACAAATTAAATGGAGATATATTGGGGGAATCCTTGATGGAGAAGGATTTAGGAGTGCTTGTAGACAGCAGGCTTAGCAATAGTGCCCAATGTCATGCAGTAGCTGCAAAGGCAAACAAGATCTTATCTTGCATCAAACAGGCAATGGATGGAAAGGAAGTAAACATAATTATGCCCCTTTACAAAGCATTAGTAAGACCACACCTTGAATATGGAGTACAATTTTGGGCACCAATCCTAAGAAAATACATTATGGAACTAGAGAGAGTGCAGAGAAGAGCCACCAAATTAATAAAGGGGATGGACATTCTAACTTATGAGGAGAGGCTAGCTAAATTAGATTTATTTACATTAGAAAAGAGGCGTCTAAGAGGGGATATGATAACTATATACAAATATATTCAGGGACAATACAAGGAGCTTTCAAACGAACTATTCATCCCACAGGCAGTACAAAGGACTCGGGGCCATCCCTTAAGGTTGGAGGAAAGGAAATTTCACCAGCAACAAAGGAAAGGGTTCTTTACAGTAAGGGCAGTTAAAATGTGGAATTCATTACCCATGGAGACTGTGATGGCAGATACAATAGATTTGTTCAAAAAAAGGTTGGACATCTTTTTAGATGGGAAAGGGATATACCAAATAAGTATACATGGGAAGGATGTTGATCCAGGGATTAATCCGATTGCCAATTCTTGGAGTCAGGAAGGAATTAATTTTCCTCCTTAATGGGGTTTTTTGTTTGCCTTCCTCTAGATCAATAAGTAAGTATAGATATGTTGTACACCCAGCGCCATAGATATAACATCAGTTTCCAGTTTCTTGTCCGACCTGGGGGGTCGGAGTTATATCATAGGCTGCGGGTGTCACCTTCTGGATTAGCGCTACCATTTCTTTGTATAGATATAGAATAAAGTATCTGTTGTCTAAATTTAGCGAACTTAATGGACGTACGTATTTTTTCAACCTATCTACTATGTAACTATATAACATCAGACCAGGCAGCAACAAGAAGCCCGACAAGAGCTGCCCGGGCCCAACTGCCAGGGTAGTGAGGGAGAGAGGCAGCAGCTTGGAGTTGGCAACCTGCAGTGAGCCGCAAGTAGCAGTGGAAAAAGCAGAGGGTTGCTGACCTCTGGTCTAGGAGAGAATAGGTGTTGATAAAATGAAGCAAGCGAGAGAATACAAGACATTCAAGGAGTTTAGGGTAGGGTCAAGCTTGCTGTTTTTGAGTAATGATATGACTGTTGCATGTTTGAAGGAGGAGGAAAAGGTATCGGAGTAGAGAGGAGTTAAAAATGTGTTTGAGCGTAGGGATTATAGTAGGAGCAAGAGGTTTTAGTAGATTGGTAGGGAATGGAGTCAAGAGGACAGGTGGTAGAGGGAGAAGAGCAGATCAGCAATGACACCTCCACCTCTGTGACAGCATAAAAAGAGTCAAGGAAGGCAGGAGGAGAGTTAGGAAGAGGTTTAGGATGGGAGGAGGATACAGAGGAGATGTTCTGATGTATGATTCCACCTTTTCCTTGAAATAGTTGTCAAAGTCCAGAGGTGAGATGGAGGAAGAACAGGCAGCAGAGGGTGGTCTGAGTAGTGAGTCAAAGACAGAGAAGAGTCGGCATAGATTAGACTTGTGCGTGTTGATTAGTTGAAGAAAAGTAGGTTTGTTTAGCTTGAAAGAGGGGAGAGTTGAAACAGGATAGCATAAATGTGTAGTGAAGGAAGTCTGCGAGTGTGAGATTTCCTCCAGAGGCATTCAGAGGAATGAGTGCAGGAACGCAGCATGTGCATGTCGAAATTTAGCCAGGGTCTGGGGTTAGAAGGGCGACAATGGCAGAGAGAAAGCAGGGAATGTAGATCAAGAGAGGAGAATAGGGAAACATTGTAGTCCTGACTAGGTTGTCAGGGTCTGGAGAAGAGCTGAGAGAGGAGAGGGAGGAGCGTAAAGTGGAATCGAAAGTTGGTAGGTTAATAGAGCGCAGGTCTCTGGAGAAACGAAAGGTAGTTGTGGAGAAGGGGAGAAGTGAGAGAGAGAAAATGAGATGAGATGTTGGTCAGACAGAGGAAAGGGTGAAATGGAGAAATCAGAGAGAGAAAAGTTTTTAGGGAAAACATGATCTAGGTAGTGGCCATCCTTGTGGGTGCTGGTTGCAGTATATTGTGGAAGGCCAAAAGAAGAGGTTAGAGAGAGAAAGCGGGAAGCTCAGGTGAGAGAAGGGTCATCAATATGGCATTTGAAGTCCCCAAGGAGAAGAACAGGGGAGTCTGAGGAGAGAAAGAGAGCCAGGATTCAAAGTGAGAAAGACAGAAGGGGGTGAGTAGAGGTAGGTGGGTGATAGATGACTGCCACGTGGACAGGGAGAGGAGAGAGAATCTGGACAGTGTGAGCCTCAGAGGATGGAAAAGCAAGAGAGGGAGGAATAAGAAGGGTTCAGTAATGGCAGAAAGAGGAGCCCCACGGCTCCACCCCTGCCATCAGGGCGCTGTGGGAGAAAGAAAGGCCACCATAAGAGAGGGCAGCTTCCAGAGCAGAGTAGACTGAGTGAGCCAAATATCAGTTATAGCAAAGAGAAGCAGAGAGTGAGAAAAAAAAGTCATGGACAGAGAGGAACTTGTTGGAAAGGGAGCATGCATTCCAAAAGGGAACCAGAGAAATGGAGAGAGGGGGAGGGTGGCAGGGGATGGGTATGAGGTTAAAGGGGTTAACACCAGAGTAAAAGTTGCATGTGGGAGGCGAGGATGAGAACATGTAGAAATAAGTCAGGGACCAGGATTGGGAGAGATATCCAAAGAAGCAAGGAGGAGAAGAATGTGTGAGGATGATTTGTGGGGGTGTGTTTTAGTTCAGGGGGTATAGTTGTGTAGTGTCAGAGGGCACAGGTAAGAAAGGAGCATGTGAATTGAGAAGTGGCAAAGGAAGGAGAGATGGAGATATATGAACAGAGTTAGAGACATAATGAGGCTAGTAGAAAGAAGCACGTATTTTGAAAAGAAGCAAGGTCAGCTTCTTAATATGATCAACATATTATTATATAGATTACTGTTGAAAACAAAGAACTGTATGGAGTCCCCAAATATTGCATACACAAATATCAGAGATTGAACAGAGACAGACCAATGAATAAACAGTATTTAAAGCAATGCAATGACTAACGGTGCAGTTCCACTTCGCAATGTAAATGAGAATTGCAATAAGGCAACACTTTTTCATGCCAAAATATCTCCATTATTTTTAAGTTTTACTTAAAAATGTAGAATTACTCCAGACAGGAAGATAACAGATAACATAGAATATGCAACATATCCTAATTTTGTTGCAAGCTAATAACATTCAGAGGAAAGAAGTATGCAAAAAATCTTTTCATATATTAATAATTTTAACGACAAAGCATTTTTTAATTTGGTTCAATGATGAAGCATTGTTAAAAAAAAACTTGCCATGGCAACCGGACTAAGATTCCTTTCAAAGCTTGTTAATTCAATATTTTCAAATATGTGATAATACTAAAGGATTTCTCAGTAAATTATGTTCAAGATGATAAGGAACATAAATCAATATAGTTTTAATTTAAAAATTATAACAGTTACCATAGCTTTGGGATTCATATTATTATAGTTTGGGCTACTTTGTAAAGTTGGTTTTAGTCATGTGAACCATTAATAAGTCTTCTTAATGGATAGCAGAGAGAGGAAATTGGAGAAATTGAGTGAGCAGATACTGTACATAGTCCAAAAGTTCATGAAGTTGCAGGAAAAATAGAGTCTGTAACAGAGGATAGATTCAAGACGATTCTTTAAAGCAGTAGTACTTTAAGATAAACCCCACCTTTTTTTGAAGGGCCTCAGAAGTAGTATCTGTTTACTCAGAGATTAAGAGAAAAATAAGGAATTTGGCTTCAGCCAAGATGGCCACCATAGAATTTGGGATGAACAACATTTAGCGGACCGAATCACCCACTCTGGATGATTCCCTGGTGAGTAATAATGTGGTACTTCTCTTAGAGACTTTAATGGTTTAGCTATTTTGATGTCCTGTCACCCAGGGGTTCAACCATGTTATTGCTTGGGGTATCGATCACATGGTCACAGTCAGGCCCCCACAGAGGCAAATTAGTCATGAGAGCCATCTAGAACACAGGTGAAGATGAATGGAGACACTGAAGGAGCAGTTCAAAAGATAAGAGGAGGAAATCTTGTTTCTCGATGCCAGAGGGGGTGGTCAACAGTGTCAAAAGTGTCAGCAGAGACGTCAAGGAAAATTAAAAGAGAATAGAGTCCTTGAGTTTTGGAAGTAGGGCAAGAGCAGTTTCCTTTGAATGAGTAGTTCAGAAGCCGGATGGCAATAGGCCTGCAATGTGAGTGTTGAGAAAATGAAGTAAGCGTGGATAGAGAAGGCATTCTTGAACCTTGAATTCTTGAAGCAAGGGGCAGGAGAATGATATGGTGATTGTTAAAGGGAGACGTAAGATCAAGGGTGCGGGTTTGAAGTATAAAATGTGTTTAAGCATAAGTCTGCCGGTCAGAAAGCGCACCCACCTTAGCAAACTTGACACCCTCTACAATTCAATATGCCGTTTTGTTCTCCAATGCAACTACAACACACATCACTGCGAAATGCTTAAAAAACTAGATTGGTCATCACTTGAGTCTAGGTGCAAAATTCATTTTTCCTGGCTTGCCTTTCTGGGCAAGCTACCCGTCTATCTGAACAAGCTCCTCACCCCTACCACATGCAGCACTTATCATCTTAGATCGGACTCCAAAAGACTGTTCATGGTCCCAAGGTTCAGAACAGTATCCGGCTGCTCCTCCTTCTCTTACCGTGCACCCCAAAACTGGAACAACCTACCGTAGACTCTCACAGCCACTACCAGTCTGTGCTTTCAAAACTAAAGCTGTCCCACACTTTAATCTGGTCTGTAACGGTTACATACGCCTATAATATATATTATCTCTAACTGTGCATGTTACTGTATGTCTCATATATAATGTATACCCTGTTCACTTATGTAACTGTATTTGTAACCATGTATTGTTTGTCATCTTACTCTATGCCAAGGACATACTTGAAAATGAGAGGTAACTCTCAATGTATTACTTCCTGGTAAAACATTTTATAAATAAATAAATAAAATAGGGAGCAGAGTGGGAGTAACAGGCTGTATGAGGTGTAAAGGAATGGGCCAAGGTTGCATGTAGTGGAAAGTGAGGAGGATAGTAGCGGAGATAATTCCAATTTGTGTCATGCGAGTCCAGGGTAGAGAGAGGAGTGTTAGGAAGAAAAGGAGTTTGAGGTGCAAGGGGTATATTTTGACAGATATGATCTACCTTTGTCTTGAAATAGACAGCAAAGATGTGAGGTGTAGTTGAGAGAGAAACATGTCGAATCAAATACAGAGAAAAGGTGACGTGGGTTAGATTTGTGAGAGTTTTTATTAAGTGTAGAGAAATAGAGTTGCTTAGTCTGAGAGAGGATGGAGTTAAAGCAGGCAAGGAAACATTCGTACAAAAAAACAAACAAAGATGCCCAAAGCTACTTCCAATGTGACACAAATACACAGTGCAATATCTATATATTCTCCTGAAAAAGAATCATTCAGTTCAACCCTTTGGCCAAAGCATCTTAAGCCTGCTGCCACTTCAAGGCATGACCGTTAGCAGGTCCTAACACTCCCTGAGTTAAATTTCTTATTTACCTCTATAATTAGGGGAAGAATGATCAGCATTGAATCTTTCGTAACCCAGCAAAATGAAACTGATCTGCCAACTTGGAAAGTGGGGAGGGGTGAGCTTAAACCTTGGGGGGAAGGAGGGGGGCAGGGGCCACTAACCCCCAAAAACAGCTGAGACCAGCTGCACATAGTTAATGCCTTGAATTGGCAGCATGCTAAAGACGCTTTGGCCAAAGGGTTGAACTGAATGACCCATTTTCAAGAGAATATATAGGTATTGCACTGTGTATTTTTGTTACATTGGAAGTAGCTTTGGGCATCTTTGTTTGTTTTTTGTACGAATGAGGGGGGGCATACGGACAGAGAGGAGGGGGGCAAACAGACTGAGAGAGGGGGGGGGGCAAATGGACTGAGAGGGGGGGCAAACGGACTGAGAGGGGGGGGCAAACAGACTGAGAGGGGGGGCAAACTGACTGAGAGGGGGGGGGCAAACTGACTGAGAGGGGGGGCAAACAGACTGAGAAGGGGGGGCAAGGGGCAAACGGACTGAGAGGGGGGGCAAACGGACTGAGAGGGGGGGGCAAATGGACTGAGAGGGGGGCAAAAGGACTGAGAGGGGGGCAAAAGGACTGAGAAGGGGGGCAAACGGACTGAGAGGGGGGGCAAACGGACTGAGAGGGGGGCAAACGGACTGAGAGGGGGGGAAACGGACTGAGAGGGGGGCAAACAGACTGAGAGGGGGGCACATGGACTGAGAGGGTGGGTGGGGCAAATAGACTGAGAGGGGGGGCAAACGGACTGAAAGGGGGGCAAACGGACTGAGAGGGGGGCACATGGACTGAGAGGGGGGGCAAATGGACTGAGAGGGGGGGCAAACGGACTGAGAGGGGGGGCAAATGGACTGAGAGGGGGGGCAAACGAACTGAGAGGGGGGGCAAACAGACTGAGAGGGGGGCAAATGGATTAAGAGGGGGGCAAACGGACTGAGGGGGGGCAAACGGACTGAGAGGGGGGGAAACGGACTGAGAGGGGGCAAACAAACTGAGATGGGGCAAATGGACTGGGGGGGCAAAAGGACTGAGAGAGGGGGGGCAAATGGACTGAGAGGGGGGAAAACAGACTGAGAGAGGGGGGGCAAATGGACTGAGAGAGGGGGGCAAACGGACTGAGAGAGGGGGGCAAACGGACTGAGAGAGGGAGGGGGCAAACGGACTGAGAGGGGGGGGAGAGAAAATGGAGACACACACAAAGAGACACAGAGAGAGAGAGAGAGACACACACACAAACACACACAGGCAGAGACAGAAACACATACAAACACAGACAGTCCCTTTCAAGCCAATGACATGCCCCCTCCCGTAATAGTCCCGCATCCCCCCGTAATAGTCACGCCTCCCCGCTCCTGCTCTAAAAATGTTGCAGGAAAGCGATCGCGCATGCTTGGAGAGCTGGTGAGGTCACCACTCTTCAGCATGAGCGAGCTCAGCGGCAGCGTGGAATCAGCCTAAGGGGGCATGCTGGTTGATGAAGAAGGAAAGAATAGATCCACAAAGCAGAAGGAGGAGAGGTTTGAGATTAGTGTGGATTCGACACTGGAATGCAGGTAACGAGTATAGCGAGGGGAGGTAAGAGCAATAGGGGAAGGAAATGAGAGACAGCAAAAGAGATGGGATGATGACCAGAGGGTGGAAAAAGGGAGACATTAAAGTCAGAAAGGGTCAGGTTCTAGTAAAAACAAAAGGTCAAAGCAGTTGCCGTCCTTGTGTGTACTGAAAGCAGTCCACTGGCTGAGGGCAGAGGTTAAAGAAAGGAAGCAAGATTCCTAGGCAGCCAAGAAATCATCAATGTGGCAGTTAAAGTCTCACAGGAGGAGGGATTGGGTGTCAGAGGAAATGAAGAAGGAAAATCTGGAAGGGAAACCTGTCAGATAGAATCAGACAGTTCAGACAGTTTGGACACATATACTCACAAAATGCAACATTTCTGGGCCTGTGTCCCTTTCCTCAGGCTTAGGCCATGGGCCCAGAAACATTGCATGTTGTGAGTATATGTGTCCAAATTGTGTTATCCTATTGGACTCTTTGAAGTTATTGTATACTTTTTACTTTATACCATATGAGGGTCATACATTAAAATAGCCGATTTAATGCCGCTTTGAAAAATTAGCTTTGTCTGCAAGGACTTTATTGATTATTCCTGATTTTTTTGTTGAGTTTTGACTATTTTTACTTTCCTATTGTACTGATTATTTATGCCAAGCAAGGGGGCATAGGATCCTAGCACCAACCAAACTGAGGAGACGTAATTTTGTCTATATTTTCTCAAAATTCTATATCTGGCCAGTGCATATTCTATTTGTCCTTTTCCTGCTTAGTGAATATAAGCCTTACTTGGTGGTTTACTTTAAACAAGAATTCATTTTTTTTTAATCTATTTTTTACTGTGTGCACGGCCATTCATTTGAACGCAGAGCTTCTCAGACATGTGGCTTCACATCACATTGTATAGTGATCAATGTGCCAATGTTGTGCTTGTACATAATCTTTAAAAAAAAAAGTATATATATATATATATTTATTTCTTGCAGCAGGTGTATGGCCACTAGAATCAGCCCTTTAAAAAGGAAAAGGTCAAAATTCAGTGAAAAAGCACCAGCTATGTGAACATGAAAACAATAATAATTACACAAATAATAAATGTGATAAAAGTTCTAATTATTCTTGAAGTCCAAAAGGCTGCCTAACCGGTCAAGCTGGTTCTTTCCAAACCAGAAAAGGACTGCATGCAAAAAAGATCTATATGGCGCCAGGATGACAATCAAACTGTGATTAAGCTAATCAGTAAACAAACCCATATGCAGATAGTCTGTCACAGGTCTGCTCAGCTGATGTGTATGTAACGCCCCCCCCCCCCCCAATCGCAGATCTGGTGTGGGTGCAAGGAACATACAGTGTTACTCGGGTGTGTGGTGCGTTACTTGTTGGCTCACAGGAGGGTTGAGCTTCCGCCACGGGGAACCTGGGGCAATTATAACACTATGGGTAACCACTTACTCGGTGCAGCGCCTCCACCTGCGATGGCTCCCACCAGAGGGGGAGTGGTTCCTCGCAGGACAATCACAATAATCACATACAACTGAATGGATAATAACTAATACCTTTTACTTAGGAACGTAAGATAACACATATCACGGCAATATCATAATAACCTGTGTCCCTCTCTAGAGGAGACACTTACTGCGTCGCGCAGGACGCTTCCCCAACACCAGGTGATCCCACCCAGTGTCCCGAAAGTCCCCCACCCAATGTCCCGCACTCTTGGAGAGAACGTGGGTGACTGCGCAGTCACTATTACACTAAGGGCCCGTTGGTGCACTTATGACTGTATGGTACCTGCCGAGCACTCCGGTGCTCGGATCAGCAACAACTTCACAAAGGATCAGTCGTAGGATGACGTCATCTGATCCCCAACCGGACTCTTTGCACGCGAACCGCCAGGGGCGATCCCAACCTGGAAACAGTCTCTGAGGACCCCAACTTGGATCCGAACCTCTTAGCAGGAACCGCAGCGTCCGCTGTGTCCCTATCTAATCTACCCTACTGTGGCAGGATCCCTAACATAGGGCCTGTCCCTGTCACACTACGTGACACACGCTATACTATAGGCCGTCCCTACAGCACAGCAACCTGTAAGGGCTTAGGGGAAACTCCTAGGGGCCTACAGGGGTACTAACCTGCCCCACTCCCCTAACTCTTCCCAGTCCTGACTATTAGTCAACTGATCCCAGCGCCTGCAGCAACAAACTGTGACCCACAGGATGTGTGCAGCCAAAGTGCTACACAACACTGTGCCTGCCTGTCAGACCTCACAGCACTGACAGCCGTGACTCTGACAAGGCAGCAATACACTAAGGGCAGCGTCCCTATCTTGGCCTCCCTCAGCACTTACCCACTAACCTAGTGGGGAGTTGGGGTCTACCTGGGGTGTGGGTACCTATGTGGGTAAAGGAGCTGCACTCGCTCCCCGCACCCTTCCGTCCCTCACAGCTCCCTGACTCCAACTCACTTAACTGATAACTATCAGCGCATGCAGCAACACACTGCAACTTAACACTAAGTCCGCTTTTGCCTTTCTTCCCTTCTGTTCCCCAGCTCCAACTAATGTATGTGACAGGGTCCCTAACCTGAGGGCTGTCCCTGGCAACACTCACTCTACTGGGGAACTCAGCTATCTCGGGCCCTGGGGGTGCTGGCCTAGTACAGGGAGTCCCTGACTCCTGCACCCTACTTCCTTCCCTGGGCTGCTCCTGGCTCTGACTGCCTAACGTGGGCTCAGCGCGCGAATTGTATCCACTTGCTTTTAGGAAGCTCCTAAGCCCTATTGGCTCCCTGGTATCACATGGGGCATACAGAGGCTCATGGGATCTGTAGTCCCTGCTTAGAGCCTCCCCTAATAGGCTAGGGTTTCGCGGGCTTTTCCTGCTCTCTTCTGCGCATGCGCGAGCTCCCTGGAGTCCTCCCGGCGCTCCTAGCCCTTGCGCATGCGCAACACACCTCTCACTAGCGGTGCCCTTCTCTGTGAGCCGCCGGGACCGCGGCAATGCGATCGCGGCCTTAGCGACGGCCCGATCGCGTCCCCGGCAACCGGCCTGCACTAGGGGACAGCGCACTACTCCCTGTTCTGGCCCTACACTCGCGCGGTGCTTACCTAACTCTGGGGCTCTACCTGCGCATGCGTGACCACTGTGCATGCGCGAGCTAAGGGGCAATGGTGGCGCCCTCAACGGCCGGCTCCGGGATCGCTGGGAGTCCCGTGATGCGCGTGCGTCCTTGGCAACCAGCTGCACGCGTCCCCGGCAACCCCCGAGCAGGGACCTGACTGCCCTCACCTCTGTGATCGCCGGGCGGGGCCGACATTGGACTCGGCGGCACCCGCGATCGGACACGAGGTGAGGGGGGTGCTGCTGTGCAGGGGAGACCTGGCTACATGTAGATTCAGAAGATCCTCCTAGCTCATCACATCAGATCATAGGTACTTGTGAAAGATAAGAGCAAAGGAAAAACAATGCACCAATGGTTATAAAAAACAATAAAACTTTCTGCAATTAATATTTAATAAGTGGTGAAAGTGAGCTGTACTGATCACATCAGCTCAAATAGATCCACATGTATCAACTCTCCGGCTGGATTAAAATTGGAATCCTACTTACACTTAGTCACTACAGATGCAGCCACCAGTATTACTGTAGATCACTTGCCTTGGAAAATCTGAGGCAATCTCCCAATAAACTGCAACATTTCTGTGAGATTTCTGCAGCCAGACTAATGGCCCATTGGATTAACACAGCAGGGAGTCCATGCAGTCCCATTACTGTCCAATTAGAAGAACAAAGGAGTATGCTAGAATTGTGATAATACTAGATCATGTTTTTAAAGTAACATCATAATCATCAAAACAGTGTGTAGCCAAAAATCTAAGCTATGAAGTCAAAACACAATGATATTAAAAAACAGTAAAAGGTAATTAGTAAATGATTTAAGGTACTAAAGTTTTCATGTATTGGAAACAATATTTAAAAGATCTAAGTAGATTTGTAATTTCCCAGATAATGGTATTATGCAATTAGAAAAGGAATTACTAGCTTCTTTAACATATTCATATTAAAATATTCGAACCATGCTTTCTTTTGATATTTTGTAGGTTTACATTTTGTAGGTTAATATGCATTGATTTATATGAATGCCTTGTTTACTGTATGTATTTTGCTTTTGTAAAATGTTTTTAGTTGTGCAAAGCTACAATCCTCATCACAAAAAAAAAAGCCTTTTACTAGATATAGAAATAAATTTTGGCTGTGCCGAGGGATTTTTTTTGAAAGATTTATTTATGTACTCTTTTCAAAATTCCCTTTGCATCTTTTCACATATAGACATTAGTTTAACAAGCTGTATAACCTGAAACATCCAAAACATGGTGATAACATACTGTACTGTAAAATTATATAGAATTAATGACAGAAGGGAATTGATAATTTGGTGGCAGCTTCCTTTTACACTCTGCTCTGTGAAGTTTCTGAGTAAGTATCACCATCTATTTTTAACACATCTACTACTTTAGAAGCGTTGTAAACCAAGTGTTAATTATTTCTTGATTAATGCCTCCAGTAACAAACAGACTACAACAAAATGTGTTGTAGAAAGCAAAATATGGGTCATACTGTATCTTTAATATTCTATATATTTTTGTATTTTGCCTTAACATACAGTATATTCAGATATTGAAAAGAATTGGTACCCAAAGTGTAACAAATTATTAAAATAAAATGTCAGATCTAGGTGTGGAAACTAATAAGCCTGTCTGGGCATGTAACCACGGTAGCGGGTAATACAAAGCAATAATTGTACATTTTAAACAAAGGCTTGCAGACCTTTTAACTTGGATGGTATTAGATATTATCTTTGGACTTAAACAAGTGATATTCCTCAATTAATCATTCACTGGCACTTCACCTGTTTAGGGTCCGTGAGCTCTGTGATGCCCGAGTAAAACAACCAGCATGCACGTTAGTAAATGAGTCAGAACAGGACTCCGACATTTGATTTAATATGGCTTACATACTAACCGTACTTTTGAGCTGCTGTATGGCCATCATTTGGGGCAATGAGCTCCGTTTTTTACCACAGTATAAGGGTCTTGGTAATTTGAATAGAGGCTTCTGTTATATTATACTACACAGACTGTACACACTAACTGAAGACCCTGCACACCTGAGGGGTTACTCCTTTTGCTATACATTAGCCACTTTCCTTTCTGTCAGCATACTAATAGGCTATATATTATTAACAAGATGTTAAATGTATCTAAAACCAACTGCCGAGAATCCTTGAGCCCTATTGGCTGTTCTGGGTCACCTGGGGCTTTCCTCCCTAGGCCTCATGGGAGTTGTTGTCCCGTGGAGGGTGCTGTAACATTGGGGCCGCGTGCGCGATTGTACTGCGCATGCGCGACTTTGAAATGGCCGCCGCAACTCCCGCACTTCACTGCGCATGCGCGACTACTGTGCATGCGAGTGCAAACCATCATGGCGGCCCCCGCTAGCCGGGTGCGCCGCCGAGCCTCCTGAAGCTCAAAACGCTCCCTGCTCTGGCCCCCACCATTGGAAACAGCAGGCGGGTCCGTCGCTGGCTCTGGCGGCACCCGCGACCGTGCTGAGGCAAAGGAGGGGGTCTCTGGAAGCCGGAGGCGACCGGGGCTACAGCTACAACAAAACTAACACATTGTGTTATATCAGGATATACTATATATTGCTATACATGTTACAGCTTCATAAAATCAATTTTATATAGGAAGCTAATTAACTGTGCCATTGATCAGATATGTCAGCAAATGCAGATGCAGTTGATGAGAGTTAATTATACACAATCTCCCTGGACAGGTGACGTGACAAAGTGGTTCTTTGATTATCAATTACAGTGAGAACTACAGACCACCACACATAAATTTGAGGGGTACTGTCACGTATGACACCCAGCTTGCATGCGACCTGCATATGGGACAAGGGTTAATACTGACGCTCGCAAACACACCCACTCTTCACCTCTGCATCAAATGGACAATATCTCCTCTACAGGATCAAGGATCAATACACATCCCACAAGGTGCCCCACTCTTCACCTCCGCAAAGGTCCCTCAAATGAGTTGTATCTCTCCTCAATACGTCCCTATATACCACCGCCATGAACAGCACACAAGTGAGCACATGACTTAGATATGCGACCATTGTTAATATACACGGCTACTCTAGCCAACCCCCTTTCTCCTCTGCAAGGAACCAGCGAGTTAATATTAACCCCTACTCAATTTCAAATCATAACTATCCACTGCACCACCGGAGAGTCAAAATATGATAAAAGATCTCAGACTAAAATATTTGCCAGGGCCTCAGATCCTGTTTATAATAGAATAAACTATGCACTTTAACACACCAATATCAGTTGTAGCAAAAATGTGTCAGAATCATAATTATTCTGCCAGAGCGTGCAATCAGTTCATTCAGAGCCCAAAGCATTACTTATTAAATGCTTAAATATATATATAAAAATACAGTGCTTAGGTTACAGAAAAGGTATTACAAAATAAACATACAGTTACAATATAAGGCAGAACAGCTTCTTAAAATAAAAGTGGAAAACATAGACGAAAACCTATACTTTACCACAGGCCTGCACAACTCGTAAAGTGAGAAGGGCCGAACTGCTCCAAGGAAAAAAAATTGGGCCGCACGGGTAAAATCATCATCATCACCATCATCATCTCTCCTCCAGCACCTCATAATCATCCTCATATCTCCCCCAGCACCCCTCATCATCATCCTCATATCTCCCCCAGCACCCTTCATCATCATCCTCATATCTCCCCCAGAACCCCTCACTATCAACCTGTCACGACCTGGGAGTCACGCCACCCTCGGTGTGCTCCTCACTTACCCGCGGTCCCGCTGGGCTCTCCCGCGCCTCGTAGCGATCCTCCCTCCAGGACGCCGGTCGCCATCTTGCCTAGACGCGCCCGCGCATGCCAGCACTTCCCTTCTAGTGTCGGATCTGGGCGTGTGTCCGGTCACGTGCCCGCAGGGACGGCCACATGGGGGCGCGCCCACATAGAGGAGCGCCAGCCTCTTAAAGGCATACCTCCCATTTGTAATGCTGCAATCAAATGCATCCGTTCGTCTACTCCCTCCTCCAGGAGTACCTCTGGACCTATCCCTGCCTCAGTCTGGCCCATTCACACACCCCCACCTTGCTACTCGGCCATTGGACCCTCTTGCCTATATATACCCTGCAGCTTCATTAACTCATCGGCTGAGCATAGAACCAGTTGGTCTCATCACTCTCTGCCTCCCTAGTTCTGTCCTATCCTGTCTTGTTTTGCAGTCTTCCTCGTGTACCGAACCGGCTTCCTCTATGACTACCCGCACCTCTGGCACCCCGGACTTGGCGAACAGCACCCTCTACCATCCGTACCTCTCCTGCCCCGACTCGGACCCCCGGACAACTCTACTCTCAAGACGTGCCCTCGTGGCTGTGGGTGGCGTTATATCCTATCCCACCTCAGCACCGCGGTCCCGCCTCGTTTGTGGTGAGCTCGTCCTGACATTATGCTCAGCCCTACAAACATGGACCCCGCTGAGGTGGAGCGTACTTTAAATTCCCACACGAATCTCTTCACAAGGCTAGAGACTTATCTGGAACAAGCTGATAGGCGGATGGATATGTTTCAGCAGAGTCTTCATTCCCTTACCGTTCATGTCCGAGCTTCCAGTCGGGAACCTTCACCCACAGCCACTGCAACAGCCTTTCCAGCACCTCCGTTTGCTTTGGAACCCCGTATTCCTGCTCCCAAACACTACGCTGGGGATTCCCAAGGATGTAGGGGCTTCCTTAATCAATGCCTCATCCTATTCCGACTCTCGCCCTCTCGTTTCGTCTCTTCCGTCTCTAAGGTCGGCTATATCGTGGCTCTTCTCACCAACGAGGCGCTGGCCTGGGCTTCTCCCATCTGGGAACAACAAGGGCCCATCACACAGGACATCGACCTCTTCACCCATGAGTTCCGAAGAGTCTTCGACACCCCTGCACGGCAATTAACGGCAGCATCTTCTCTTCATCACATAACCCAGGCAGATCGTTCCGTAGCCCGGTACGCTGTGGAGTTCCGCACACTTGCTGCTGAGATGGGATGGAACAATGAAGCACTATCTTCAGCGTTTTGGCAAGGTCTGTCCGAATCCCTAAAGCATGAGCTCGCGGCGTGGGAACGTCCCACTGACCTAGAGGATTTGATCGATCTGTGTGTTCGGGTGGATCAGCGTCTGCAGGCGCGGAGGACTGAACGTTCTCGTTACCGTCAACGGGTTTCAAGGCCTCTTGCTTCATCGTTCGTGTCTCCAACACCTCCATCCTGGGATGCTCCAGAACCAATGCAGTTGGGAGGTAACAAGCTGTCTTCTGCCGAGAAACAACGTCGGCGCAATGCCGGCCTCTGCATGTATTGTGGCAATTCCGGTCACATAGTAATCCAGTGTCCCCACAAGCCGGGAAATGCCAACTCCCAATGAGATCCCGGAGAGTCTCGTTGGGAATACTGACCCTTTCTCCCATCATCAAAGACGTCCTTTCCACCAGGATACTGTTGCCAGTAACACTGTCTGGAGAGGGGTTTCAGACTCAAGCACGGGCATTTATAGACTCCGGTTCCACAGGCAATTTCATCGATCAAAGCTTTGCTAGACGGAACAATATTCAACTTATCAGTAAAAGGACGCCAGTAGGTTTGGAGGCCATTGACGGTCGACCCCTACAGCCGGCATTCATCACGCTACAGACGGTGCCTCTCCTACTGCAGTTCGTTGACCTTCATACGGAGATCATTACCCTCGATGCTATCCACACTCCCTCTGTTGAGCTAATTTTGGGTCTTCCTTGGCTCCAAGTCCATAATCCTCGCATCGACTGGACGGATCGGGAACCCATCCAGTGGGGTGTTCCATGTGCCAAGACTTGTACCAGGATTTTCCAGAAGGTTGGTGGGTTGACTACCCTGCCAGAGAAGGTTGACTCCCTACCATCTGTGTATTTGGAATTCCGCGATGTGTTCGACAAAGCACGTTCCGAGGTTCTACCTCCGCACCGTCCTTTTGACTGCCCGATTGACCTACTGCCTGGGGCACCTCTTCCTAGAGGACGGTCCTATCCTCTCTCTCTCCCAGAGACTAAAGCCATGAACGCTTACATTGCAGAGAATTTAGAGAGGGGTTTCATCCAAAAGTCTTCCTCCCCAGTCGGAGCAGGCTTCTTTTTCGTAAAAAAGAAGGACGGTTCTCTTCGTCCGTGCATCGACTACCGGGGTTTGAATAACATCACGCGCAAGAACCGCTACCCGCTGCCCTTGATACCGGAACTCTTCGACCGTCTTCAGGGAGCTACTATCTTTTCTAAGCTGGATTTAAGAGGTGTAACAAATGGATATTGAGGTAGACCCTCGATTACTAGTGCTACAAAGCATATAACCCACTTGTAGAGATAAGTGCTGCATCCGGATCTATAGTGATATTGAAATACTGTGTTGAGCTGTTAGCATTAACCCCTAGTTGGAACAAGATCTGGCTAGGGAAATAAGGGATGTCAGGGAAAGGTCCTGAGACCCTCCTAGACCCCTTAATGATTCTAGCAACTTATGATCAATTGAACCTGGGGCAGCTCCCACAAATAATGAACGTGATGTACTCACATTAGTCCATGACTGCTACCGGATCAGTGTGCTCCTTGCTGTGGGTAGATGCAGGCAGAAAAATCACCCTTACCGGAGGAGGGGGGGGGGGGGGGTGGATCAGCAGGCACCACTGTGCAGGAAAGAGATGCAGACGGCTGGACTGGGCTAAAAATGCTTTATTTGGACATGGATTAAAAAAACAAGAGGAGGGGAGCAATCTTAGCCCAGTCCAGCTGTCTGCATCTCTTTCCTGCACAGTGGTGCCTGCTGATCCACCCCCCCTCCTCCGGTAAGGGTGATTTTTCTGCCTGGATTTAAGAGGTGCCTACAATTTAGTAAGGATACGTGAGGGGGACAAGTGGAAGACTGCTCTTAACACCCATGATGGCCACTATGAATACCTGGTCATGCCGTTCGGTCTGTGCAACGCACCAGCAGTCTTTCAGGATTTCGTCAATGAGATTTTTCGGGACATTCTTAACAAATTCCTTCTCGTCTACCTAGATGACATCCTAATATTTTCTAAATCCACTCTAGAACACATCAAACACGTGCAACAGGTGCTGTTACGCCTCCGGGAGAACCATCTCTTTGCGAAATTGGAGAAATGCCAGTTCCATCTGACGTCCGTGGCATTTTTGGGATACGTTATCTCTGACTCCGGCTTCAATATGGATCCAGAAAAACTTAAGGCCATTTCGGACTGGCCCCGCCCGACCACCCTCAAAGCCGTGCAATGCTTTCTAGGTTTTGCAAACTACTACCGGCGCTTTATTCGCAATTTTTCTTCTACGGTATCTCCCATAACTGCTCTAACCAAGAAGGGTGCAGATCCTTCATCATGGTCTGAAACCGCCTTACGGGAGTTTAATCTTCTAAAAGAGACTTAAGTGTCTGCCCCTATCTTCATCCACACGGACCCTAAATTTCATTTACCCTGGAGGTAGATGCCTCTGACATCAGGGCTGGGGCTGTCCTGTCCCAAAGGACTTCTCCCTTAGCCAGACTACACCCATGTGCCTTCTTTTCAAAGAAATTCTCGTCCGCCAGAACGGAATTACGATGTTGGGAACCGGGAGCTTTTGGCTATCAAGTTGGCATTAGAGGAGTGGAGACACCTCTTAGAAGGTACGGAGACACCCATAACCATACTCACAGACCATAAGAACCTTCTCTACTTAGAAGGGACACATCGTATGAGCTCTCGTCAAGCCCGCTGGGCACTATTCTTTTCACGGTTCAATTTCCTCATCTCCTTCATTCCTGGCTCCAAGAATCTGAAGGCGGACGCCCTGTCTCGACAGTTCCTTGCAGAGGACAAGTCTGAAGATCAGCTAGAGACGATAATTCCCTCTAGATGTATTCTGTCCGCCAACTCCTTTGACATCATGGACAAGATTCAATCCGAGCAATCACAGGCTCCGATGGGGTTCAAGGTTCCGGAGGGAAGACTCTACACAGCACCCCAACACCGCAAGAGAGTTCTCAAGTGGTGCCATTCCTCTAAATCGGCAGGACATCCAGGGATACGGAAAACCAACGACCTTGTTCAACGTACCTTCTGGTGGCCAGAGAGGGCTAAGGATGTGGAGGAGTTTGTAAAAGCATGTGGCACATGCGCTTGCAACAAAGTACCCCGGGTCATACCAGCAGGCCTTCTCCTTCCTTTACCCATTCCAGACCGGCCCTGGAACCATATTTCTATGGACTTCATCGTAGAGCTCCCAAACTCCAAAGGGATGAATACGATTCTTGTGGTAATTAATCGTTTTTCCAAACAGACGCACCTTGTTCCCTTGAGGGGTCTTCCGAATTCCTCCAGGCTTGCGGATGTTTTCGTTCAGGAAATTTTTCGTCTTCACGGAGTGCCTGCAACCATCGTCTCTGATCGGGGGTCCCAATTTGTGTCAAGATTTTGGCGAGCTTTTTCCCGAAAATTGGGTATTTCACTACAATTCTCCTCTGGATACCACCCACAGACCAATGGGCAGATGGAGAGGGCCAACCAAAACCTGGAACAATACCTCCGATGTTTTATAACCGATACACAGGATGACTGGGTGGATCTGCTTCCTTGGGCCGAGTTTGCTCTTAACTCCCTTCGCAATGACTCCACTCAGGAATCTCCCTTCTTCATAAATTGTGGCTTTCATCCTTCCCGTTTACCTTTCTCCTCTTTATCCTCAGGAGTACCAGCGGTTGACAAACGTATCTCCTGGCTGAAAGACTTATGGACTAGGATCCAGGAGAACTTAAAGGTGGCCACAGGGAGACAGAAACTCCAGGCAGATCGCCTTCGACGCCAGGTTCCGGAGTACGCCCCAGGAGACAGGGTTTGGCTTTCTTCCAGGAATATTCGACTAAAGGTTCCTACCATGAAGCTAGCACCCAAGTTCCTTGGTCCCTTTCCCGTGGTCAGGAGGATTAATCCTGTGGCTTATCGCCTGCGCCTTCCACCCTCGATGAAGATGCCTTCAGTCTTCCATGTATCTTTGCTTAAACCAGCATTTCATAGTCCTCGCTTTTCTAAGACGACTTCTCCTCCACTTCCTCTTCTGATCCAAGGTCAACAGGAGTACGAGGTTCAGTATATCCTGGATTCTAGGATTTCCAGAGGAGGAGTACAATACCTGGTCCACTGGAGGGGGTTCGGACCAGAAGAACGTTCATGGATTCCCTACCGGGATCTTCACGCACCTCGACTCGTCCAGGCTTTCCATCGTAAGAATCCCTCCAAGCCATGTCATGGACGCCCGGAGGTCGCCCCTGAAGGGGGTGTACTGTCACGACCTGGGAGTCACGCCGCCCTCTGCATGCTCCTCACTTACCCGCGGTCCCGCAGGGCTCTCCCGCGCCTCGTAGCGATCCTCCCTCCAGGACGCCGGTCGCCATCTTGCCTAGACGCGCGCGCCCACGCAAGCACTTCCCTTCTAGTGTCGGGTCTGGCCGTGTGTCCAGTCACTCGCCCACAGGGATGGCCACACGGGGGCGCGCCCACATAGAGGAGCGCCAGACTCTTAAAGGCATATCTCCCATTTGTAATGCTGCAATCAAATGCATCCGTTCGTCTACTCCCTCCTCCAGGAGTTCCTCTGGACCTATCCCTGCCTCAGTCTGGCCCATTCACACCCCCCCACCTTGCTACTCGGCCATTGGACCCTCTTGCCTATATATACCCTGCAGCTTCCTTAACTCATCGGCTGAGCATAGAACCATTTGGTCTCATCACTCTCTGCCTCCCTAGTTCTGTCCTATCCTGTCTTGTTTTGCAGTCTTCCTCGTGTACCGAACCGGCTTCCTCTACGACTACCCGCACCTCTGGCACCCCGGACTTGGCGAACAGCACCCTCTACCATCCGTACCTCTCCTGCCCCGACTCGGACCCCCGGACCACTCTACTCTCAAGACGTGCCCTCGTGGCTGTGGGTGGCGTTATATCCTATCCCACCTCAGCACCGTTGTCCCGCCTCGTTTGTGGTGAGCTCGTCCTGACACAACCTTTACGATACTCCCCATCTATCTCTCATACCCCCATCTCTCCCCCTCACCCACACACATAATACTCCCCCTTCCCATCAAACATACAATACCCCCCTGCACAGCACACACATCACACCCCCCCTGCACCTCACATCCCTCTCCCCCTTGCACCTCAAATCACCCCCCTTGCACCTCAAATCACCCCCATGCACCTCAAATCACCCCCCATGCACCTCAAATCACCCCCCATACACCTCAAATCACCCCCCTTGCACCTCAAATCACCCCCCATGCATCTCAAATCACCCCCATGCACCTCCAATGACCCCCCTTGCACCTCAAATCACCCCCCCATGCACCTCAAATCACCCCCCCTTGCACCTCCCATCACCCTCCCCCCTGAACCTCACATCACTCATCACCCTCTCCCCCTCTGCACCTCACATCACCCATTACCCTCTCCCCCCCTGCACCTCACATCACTCACAGGTCCGCCAACAGAAATCATGGGGTCCGGGACAAATGAAAGGAGCAGCCCCCCCCCCTGAACCCATAGCGCACCTACCACGAAAAAATATCTTTTAGCGCGCAACTTTTACTTAACTGTTTTCTTATTGTGATACAGAAAAAAACATTACAGTACAATGCAACCTGTTTATTTTTTATATTTTCAACAAAAGACATGTGACTGCCTGCCTGGGTGGGTGTGTGAGTGGGTGGGTGAATGACAGTGACTGGGTGGGTGAATGACAGTTGGGTGGGTGAATGATGATGGGTGAGTGAATGGCGGTGGGTGGGTGAATGGCGGTGGGTGGGTGAATGGCGGTGTGTGGGTGGGAGACAGTGACTGGGTGGGTGGGTGTATGACAGTGACTGGGAGAAAGTGACTGGGTGACAGTGACTGGGTGACAGTGACTGGGTGACAGTGACTGGGTGGGAGAGAGTGACTGGGTGGGAGAGAGTGAATGGGTGACAGTGACTGAGTGGGAGAGAGTGAGTGAGTGGGTGACAGGGTGACAGTGACTGGGTGACACGGTGACGGTGACAGGGTGACAGTGATTGGGTGGGTGAGAGTGACTGGGTGGGTGAGAGTGACTGGGTGATAGGGTGACAGTGACTGGGTGGGTGGGTGACAGTGACTTGGTGGGTGGGTAACAGTGACTGGGTGGGTGGGTGACTTTGACAGTGACTGGGTGGGTGGGTGACAGTGACAGGATGACAGTGACTGGGTTACAGGGTGACAGTGACTGGGTGACAGGGTGACAGTGACTGGGTGACAGTGACTTGGTGACAGTGACTGAGTGGGTGACAGTCACTGAGTGGGAGAGAGTGACTGGGTGACAGTGACTGGCTGGGAGAGAGTGACTGGCTGGGAGAGAGTGACTAGGTGACAGGGTGACAGTGACTGGGTGGGTGACAGTGACTGGGTGACAGGGTGACAGTGACTGGGTGACAGGGTGACAGTGACTGGGTGGGTTACAGTGACTGGGTGGGTGACAGTGACTGGGTGGGCAACAGTGACTTAGCTTGACCGGGTGGGTGCAGCTTGCCGCCGGACGCTTTCCCCTCCTGCCCCCGATATCCCTGCGGCAGCTGCCCGGGACGGGAGGTGGGCTTGGGGGCGCGGGCGTGGGCTCGGGGGGGGGCACGGGAGTTGAGCTCGTGGGGGGGGCACGGGAGGTGAGTTCGGGGAGACGCGGGAAGCTGGCCATGGAGGGAAGCGGTGGGAAGCAGGCCACAGGAGGAGCTGGCTGGTACTTCCCCCTCTGTCCCACGTTCGGAGCAGGGGGGGAGCGGCCGCAGAGGAGCTTGCTTGTTACTTCCCCCTCTTTCCCTCGTTGGGAGCGGGTGGGGGAGAGAGCAGAGGGGGGGAGCGGGCCCTGCGCATGCGCGCCGGGACCGCGGGGAATCGCCGCCATTTTTTTTAACTTTTTTTTAAATTTATTTAATTAACTGACGCCCGGCCGGAGTCATCGCGGCCCGCACAGAGAGGCCAGGCGGGCCGCATGTTGTGCAGGCCTGCTTTACCACATGCCATAGATTTCCCCCCCCAGAGAGGTCACTGGTAAGAGATGATGAAATATCCCATATCTGGTCTCAAATACTCCTCTGTGGACATGCTCGTTTTTATACCCTCTAGTGTGGTAGCTACACCTTTTGGTCTTATGTTAACATTCAGTATAAGTGATTTCTCTGCACAGTGACATTTCTGACATAAGCTCTGTCTTCAGGTCTTATCTGCTACAAGTGTTTGGTGCAATGGTTACACTATTACTATGAATTGTTTACCCACATTTCAGTAGTTAAAAGTTATATACACTTGTTAGAACTCCATTATATATTCCTACACATGGGGTCTTTTGACTGAGCCAATGTTAAGATATACAGTACCAGCACATGCAGATGCAGTTTATGAAGTTTTTTTCAATACAATCATTCTAAACGGGTGAAGTGACCCTGAATGATTAATTGAGGAATATCACTTAAGTTCAAAGATAATATCTAATACCATCCAAGTTAAGAGGTCCGCTAGTCTTTGTTTAAAATGTACAATTATTGCCTTATATTGCCCGTTACCGTGGTTACATGTCCAGACAGGCTTATTAGTTTCCACACCTAGATGTGGTATTTTATTTATTTGTTACACTTTGGATGCCAATTCTTTTTAGAATATATTAGAATAAAAATGAAGTTTTCATTTGCTATACATGAAGATTCTCTTGTTGGTGCGCGTAACGGGAGCTTTCTCTCAAGTGCTTTTTTGTACTTACTTTCCCATTATCTGTTCTCCCAGGCAGCACATTGTGCTTTTCATAGATAGGTTAGAGCGAGACTTTCTCACGTTATTTTATTCAGATATTGACCCTTACTCTGTAAACGGCATATCTCACTGATCTGGTGCTATCACATTGGAAGCCCCATTCAGGGCCATTGTTTTAACCTGAAAACACATGGGAGGGAGAACAACAGTTACACTGTGACAAAGTTATCTACCTATATAATATCTCAACGGAAAATGACAATTAGCCACGGACGTTTCACCACGGAACGTTCAGTCGCTAATGGAGACTTGGCCACAGCCATCTCCAGTAGCTGTGGCCGTATCATCTATCATGAGGTAGGTGTTATGGTTTTTACGGTTAGGCTTAATGGTAAGGTTTTTAGGGGAAGGGGTTACGGCTGGGGCTTTTAGAGTAAGAGGTTAAGATTTTAAGGGGAAAGTGTTAGGGTTTTTAGGGGAAAGGGTTAAGATAACGATTACCTGCGATGAGAAACTGTCTTGGCGGCGAAATGTCCTCGCTGTGAAATGGCACCTCCTAAATGGCCTTCACTAATTGTCCTAGACGCAAATCTCTAAAGCAAATCTAACAAGCTGAATAAATACTGCTTGCGGTTTGATTTCACGATGCAGTCCCATCCAATATGAAACAATAACATTGTGATTTATTACTTAAAAAAAAAACACAGAGAAGCATTTGTAGTGATAGAAACAGAAAAGCGCACAGAGCGCACCGGGGGTTAATAACCAGATATGCAGAGCTATGATGCTCTAAGGTATATAGATAATAGCAAACAGGCAATGTGAAGACACAACACCTTCTAAGTACTGCACCGACACACTTTATTCGAGCAAATGCCTGGTTTGTACCTGGCAGAAACCTGGAATCCGCCGCTGCTCACCTCTTGCATGCTTCGTTGCGTTTGCCTTCCCAGCCACGGTTCATGCCTGGCTGACGGGGGCCTGATCTGATAAATGATAATGAGAATGATTTACTAGGCTGCGATGTTTCGATTGTCCACCAGATGGCATAAACTCATGACTTAAGTAATGTGTGGCCTTTGCAAGTTGTTTCGTTTCCAAAAAAAAGTTACTTTATCCCAGTACAGTATGCTATTGTGTAACTTGTCCTTGAGACTGAAGGAATAGTTGCAAAAAATGTATCAATTTAGGCTTTACATACAGTAATGTATTAAATAAAGACAAAGATCATTTTCACTTACACTATTCTACAGAGACATGAGTGTTCAAGTGGAGCCCGTGTTCCAAAAACCTGACAGAAGTTATGCTTATTTGATATGGGCCGCTATAAATGCAACAGAGGATAAGATGGCAACAGTTGTTCAAATTTATCAGTATTTTATCGAAAATTATGACTTTTACAGATTTTCGCCAACTCCTCATTTGTGGAAGCATGCAATAAGGAAAAGGTTATGTAGTGACCCCTGTTTTCACCGTATTGAGCCCCAATTTGTTGGAGGGTATTGGTGTGTGTCACAGGGTTTTTCCCGTATCTATGATAATGGAGGCGGCAAAAGGCGAAGGGTCGTGTTAAAACGAAATAAGAAGCGACAGTCCCTGCCAAGCAATGCGCCAGAACCAGAACCAGAACCAGCAGCAGCACCAGCTTATCATCATGGTCCCGCCGTCGGTGACAACTCTGAGATGGATTTCGCAGCCAGTTTTGATGAAGCTTGCATGTACCTAAGCGATTTCCCGCTGACTACAGGTGGGCTAGTCCCTCTGCAAAATGATGAAAGCTGGACTGGAAGTGGGCCGGCGCCAGCGCAAGCTGAATGGGAAATTTAGTACAATACTGTACAGTATGGTGAGTACTGTATTTTTGCCGTATTATTTTGGTGGGGCTGGCTGGGAACTTCTTTAGGGGGCTGACCATTACTGTACATTAAAACTTTTCATTTTGTTTTTCCTCAGAAAAGAAAACGGCTAATGGGGGGATTTCGATGGATTATATTGTACTGTATGCTGATGTTTTCCGGCCATACAGTATACTGTGTAATAAACCCGAATAAATAAAACTATGCATTTATTCTACAGTATATGTTCAGTAAATTACTGCACATACTGGGGGCGAGATGTGTTTGCAGCAGAGAGAGATTTAATAATATTGTACAGTGAGCAGGGGGTTCCCTGAGCCAGAAATTAATGATTAATGCTCAGGGAACCCCCCCCCCCCCCTGCTCCTGATCAATATTATTCAAAATACGGAAAATTCTGCGTCATTACCATAGCGGATAGCCGCTAAGGCAATGAAGGGGTTAACCCACCGTGCCCGCTTTATTGTGTGTAGTGGGGATGGGTGAGGGGGGTATTTGGCCCTTGGTGTGAGTTTAGGACTTGCGGGAGGGGGGGGGGGGGGGTTGCGGGTGCACTTAACCCCTTCACGATCGTAGCAGTTAATACCGCTACGGTCATGAAGGGGTTAAGCCCTCCCGCTACCCCAACCCCCCCCCCCCCCCGCAAGCCCTCCCCAACCATCGTTGGGGCGAATACCCCATTCACCCACCCTCCCGCTACCCACAATAAAAAAATACACACACACAGCAGCCGCCAAAAAATAAATAAATAAATGACAATAAATACATTTGAAATACATTTTTATTGATAGTGTAGATGTGCAGGGGGTCTCCGGAGCTGAACCGCGTTGGTTTTAGGTCTGGGGACCCCGTGCCCCCCGAGATACAGGCCCCTTTAGGGGGTGCCGGTAGCCCTCTGCTTGGTTTAAAGGTCCGATCACGTGATCGCGGCCTGTAAACCAAGCAGAGCAGAGGGATACCGGCACCCCCTAAAGGGGCCTGTATCTCGGGGGGCACGGGGTCCCCAGACCTGAAACCTGTGCGCTTCAGCTCCGGAGACCCCCTGCACATGTACACTATCAATAAAAATGTATTTCAAATGTATTTATTGTCATTTATTTATTTATTTATTTATTTATATTTATTCATTGTGCTGCTGCTGCAAGTCGTAAACTCACACCAAGGGCCAAACACCCCCCTCACCCCCAATAAAAAAAATTCACGCACAGCAGCCCCACAATTAATAAATAAATCTAAATAAATAAATAAAATCTATGTAAAACCCCCTCCCCTATTCTCGCTTTTAAAACGCCCTGCCTTCTCTCTAATCTATGTAAAAAACCCTCCCCCTATCCCCCTATTGTGTGTGCGTTAAACTTCCCTGCAAGCTATGTAAAAAAACCTCCCCCTATTGTGTGTGTGTTTAAATCTGTCTGGCCTGTGTTTCTGAGTGCTGAGTGCTCTGCGTTTAAAGGTCCCGATCACGTGATCGCGGCCTGTAAACCAAGCAGAGCAGAGGGATACCGGCACCCCCTAAAGGGGCCTGTATCTCGGGGGGCACGGGGTCCCCAGACCTGAAACCTGTGCGCTTCAGCTCCGGAGACCCCCTGCACATGTACACTATCAATAAAAATGTATTTCAAATGTATTTATTGTCATTTATTTATTTATTTATTTATTTATATTTATTCATTGTGCTGCTGCTGCAAGTCGTAAACTCACACCAAGGGCCAAACACCCCCCTCACCCCCAATAAAAAAAATTCACGCACAGCAGCCCCACAATTAATAAATAAATCTAAATAAATAAATAAAATCTATGTAAAACCCCCTCCCCTATTCTCGCTTTTAAAACGCCCTGCCTTCTCTCTAATCTATGTAAAAAACCCTCCCCCTATCCCCCTATTGTGTGTGCGTTAAACTTCCCTGCAAGCTATGTAAAAAAACCTCCCCCTATTGTGTGTGTGTTTAAATCTGTCTGGCCTGTGTTTCTGAGTGCTGAGGGCCAAACACCCCCCTCACCCCCAATAAAAAAAATTCACGCACAGCAGCCCCACAATTAATAAATAAATCTAAATAAATAAATAAATAAAGACATGAAGAGAAATAAATATATACTGTACAGTATATACTTTGTATATATATATACACTGTATATATATATATATATATATATATATATATACATACAGTATACATATATACACTGTGTATATATATATATATATATATATATATATATCATACAGCTATATTTATATATATATATATATATATATATATATATATATATATATATATATATATATACTGTATATATATATATATATATATATATATATATATATACATACTGTATGTGAGTGAAAAGAGAAAAAAGTAACCCGTATGGGAGCACTCAGGTATGCAATTGATATATTTGTTTATTTATTTGACACAGTGCAAAAAGGGATGAATAAACAGTACATGATTTAAAAACACTTAAAAAAGAGGCATGGACCCTTAAACACTAATGAACAGCACTAGGGAACGACACACACTGTCAACCCTAAACATGAAAAGGATAGTGACTCAAAAAACACTAGGGAGAATCAAAGTGAATCACAATACAGTAGGTTACTGGGTTTAAAGGCACCTACTGTATACAACGCTAAGGATAATGCACACTACACACCAAAAGGTAGACTTGTCAAAGTATAAATGACAGTCTCAAAGCATCACACATCTGCATTAGCATACAGTAATATACAGTAACCAATGCCTACAGCACAAATCATGTGTAGGAAAGGTGGTAAGGTGGAATGAAATCCCTAGATGTGTAGAGCAATGAAGTTAATGAATAGCATACTGTACAGTATAAAACATAACATTACAATCCACACAGTACATTGCATTTACAGTACATTGTATACTGTAAATGATGCATAGCATTAAATCTATGCACCATATACAGTACTGTACATTCTGCAAATGAATGTTAACAATATAATTGCAAGCTACTCTACCAGTAAATACTGTACAAACACTTCCAAACAAGTCAACTTAACTACAGTATTTTAATCAAGCAAGTAAACCAAAATCAATATATACTGTAAGTAACAACCAGAAAAGACAATTTAAAAACAAACTAACCCTTACAATACCAAGGATTACATCTATCTAATTGTAAAAAACCTTATACATTATACACAGCATTGTTTAAAAACCCCTTCCCCCCTAATGTTTGTGTTAAGCAGATTACACTGAAGGGAGAGAGATATAAAGGCCTAAAGCCCCTTCCCCCCCTAATGTTTCTGTTAAACAGATTACAGTACATTGAAGGGAGAGAGATTTTACAGAAACACACATTAGGGGGGAGGGGGCTTTAAACAGATTACATTGAAGGGAGATAGATGTTTCTGTTACCAGTAAATCTCCCTCCTTGCATTGCTAACCACCCTCACCCCCTACCCACATACCGTTAACCCCCCCCCCATCCTGGCCATGGCCCCTCCGCTTCTGCAAAACAGACACAAAAATTAAAACATACAAAGTAATGTCCCCTAACCCCTTAATCACCATAGCGGTTATTAACCGCTACAGTCATGAAGGGGTTAACCCACCCTCACCCACCCACCACTCGGGATGCCTACATACCCTCCCACACTAACCCCCCCCCCCCCCACCCGTGAGGCCTAACCACCCAGTCAGTACCCACAAGGGAGGCCTACCCACATACCGTTGGGGAAACACCCCACCCCCACCCCAGTACCCACAATAAAAACAGTACAATCACCCACAATAAACAGCATTCTATTTATTAAATACATTACCCACCCCCTGTGCCCCCCCCCCCATAAATACAAGATTTATTCTTTTACATTCAGGGTCCATAACGTAGCCCCACGCTAGTCCCCGGTGGGCTGGCAGGGCACCTGGACAGACCTACAGTTTACCAGCAGCATTCCACAGGTTCTGGAGGCCTGCTGGTGGATCCTGCCAGCACCATGGCGCTCAGGTGGTCTCCTTGGGTCACCGTGAGCCACAATTGGGTCCACACGGTAGGCCCAAGGATGTCTGGGAGCCCCGGGTCAAACCCACAGGTGTCTGCGGGGCCTCGGGTGGTTCCCATGGGGGTCTGGGGAACTCACGGGTGCTCACTACGGGTCCGCGGTGCCCCCACAGAAGTGGGACCACACATCATCATCCCCGCACCTACGGCTCGGAGGTGCCCCCACAGAAGTGGGACCACACATCGTCATGCCCGCAGACTACGGGTCCGCGGTGCCCCCACAGAAGTGGGACCACACATCATCATCCCCGCATGTGTCACCCGTGGAACCACCAGCCTGCTACCCTTTAGGATACCCGAGGATTCCCCGCGGGTGGTCTCCAGAGGTCCCACGCAAAACCACGGAAGTAACCCTGAATGTAAAAAAAATAAACCTGGCCTATACATTCAATACATACACCCTCCCCCCCAACACCTACAGTACAATAATGTGCAAAATAACTATTATCCAGATATGAATAATAGATTAATTGCCCATTATTAAAAACATTAACTAGCATATACAAATAAATAAAGTACTACTGACCTCATCAATACGAAGTGTCCGACGCCAGCGCCTTCCTTCTCTTGCCCACACAAAACATAGCCAAAACCAAGCCAATACATTGCAATTACATTCAGATATCAATTAACCCCTTAAACACCTTATCGGATAATAACCGCAAAGGTAATTAAGGGGTTAAGCCACACAGGCACGATACCCACCCTTCACCCATGAATTTGTACTGTGGCTTCATCATGCAACTATATATATATATACTGTATATATATACATACAGAGAGACAGAGAGAAAGAGAGAGAGAGAGATATATACAGTATATATATATACACACGTTATATACACACCCATGATAAACCAAATATACAGTACAAATAAATGTAGAAGGGTTATCAAAACCATACTGTTCTACAACCAAACACTTCTCCATACAGACACTACATTAAAAATCAATTTCCTTTAAAAATCCTAACTGATCTCACAATCTACTGTACTGTATATGATCACAAACCAATGAAAAAAGTCACATTCCAAAATGCATAAAATCTATGCACCATACTGTATACATTCTGCAAATTAATCAACGTAAACAAAAATCAATTAGCAATCATTATTTAGATCTCTAAACATTTCACACTCAATCATGAACAATGAAACCATTAACAGATTCACGCCTAGAGCAGAACAATTAAGCCTTTGAAAAAATATAAGTACCGACAAAAATACAACCTTTCCAAACCAAGCCTACAGTACCTACAGTATCCCTGACCTTCCTCAAACACACAATACAATACCAAGGAATAATACATCTATCTAATTTTAAAATACTTTAAACTCACAAAATAATTAAAAACACATCTAATCCAGCTTTTAAAACATCATCATTTCTTACCCTGAATGTATACTGTACAGTATATCTCTCTAGACATATATATTGTACATACATACATACAGTGGCAAGAAATGATATACCACAAAAAAATAAAAATACACAGGTTAAAAAACCTTTTGAAAAAATTAACAAGTTAAATAAAATACATTTCTTTACTGTAGTTCACTTACCATTACTTGCCCCCACCGACTCCCGTTGCCCAGCTTACTCACGAACCAATCCACGATCAGGAACCCATAAAATAATAAACCATTGAAAATAATAAACATTAAACTAAAAATCCAAACCAATCCACGGGTCTTCTACTTGTAATACACCTTCATCTGTATTCTTCTTTCTTCTATCTCCTTCCGGGCGGGGCAGGGCGTGGTCTTCTTTCCATCATCGGCCACGCCCTTGTCTTTTTCCTTCTCCGGAGGTCCTTCCTCCGCGGCGTCTGGCTGCAAAATGAGACGACATAGGCTTTTAAAGGCCTATGACGTCACATTTTGCGTCATGGTTCCCACGGTCCTGATTGGACCGTGAAAACCATGTGTGTTGGCCGATAATAAAAAAATGATGACGTCACTTAAAGGGAATGAAAGCACAGCCAATCAGAATGGCTTTGCTTCAATTGCCTTTAAGATGACGTCATGAAAAGGCACATGGCCGTGCACACATGGTACTAGAGCCAATCAGAGCGTGGGAACTTTATCCCTACTCTGATTGGCTCTGGTATACCATGTGTCAGGGGCTTGGGGGAGAAAGGATGTGACGTCAATGAAAACCTGTCACGTGGTACGGTAGCCAATCAGAGCGTGGGAACTTTATCCCTACTCTGATTGGCTCTGGTATACCATGTGTCAGGGGCTTGGGGGAGAAAGGATGTGACGTCAATGAAAACCTGTCACGTGGTACGGTAGCCAATCAGAGCGTGGGAACTTTATCCTTATTGACGTCACATCCTTTCTCCCCCAAGCCCCTGACACATGGTATACCAGAGCCAATCAGAGTAGGGATAAAGTTCCCACGCTCTGATTGGCTCTAGTACCATGTGTGCACGGCCATGTGCCTTTTCATGACGTCATCTTAAAGGCAATTGAAGCAAAGCCATTCTGATTGGCTGTGCTTTCATTCCCTTTAAGTGACGTCATCATTTTTTTATTATCGGCCAACACACATGGTTTTCACGGTCCAATCAGGACCGTGGGAACCATGACGCAAAATGTGACGTCATAGGCCTTTAAAAGCCTATGTCGTCTCATTTTGCAGCCAGACGCCGCGGAGGAAGGACCTCCGGAGAAGGAAAAAGACAAGGGCGTGGCCGATGATGGAAAGAAGACCACGCCCTGCCCCGCCCGGAAGGAGATAGAAGAAAGAAGAATACAGATGAAGGTGTATTACAAGTAGAAGACCCGTGGATTGGTTTGGATTTTTAGTTTAATGTTTATTATTTTCAATGGTTTATTATTTTATGGGTTCCTGATCGTGGATTGGTTCGTGAGTAAGCTGGGCAACGGGAGTCGGTGGGGGCAAGTAATGGTAAGTGAACTACAGTAAAGAAATGTATTTTATTTAACTTGTTAATTTTTTCAAAAGGTTTTTTAACCTGTGTATTTTTATTTTTTTGTGGTATATCATTTCTTGCCACTGTATGTATGTATGTACAATATATATGTCTAGAGAGATATACTGTACAGTATACATTCAGGGTAAGAAATGATGATGTTTTAAAAGCTGGATTAGATGTGTTTTTAATTATTTTGTGAGTTTAAAGTATTTTAAAATTAGATAGATGTATTATTCCTTGGTATTGTATTGTGTGTTTGAGGAAGGTCAGGGATACTGTAGGTACTGTAGGCTTGGTTTGGAAAGGTTGTATTTTTGTCGGTACTTATATTTTTTCAAAGGCTTAATTGTTCTGCTCTAGGCGTGAATCTGTTAATGGTTTCATTGTTCATGATTGAGTGTGAAATGTTTAGAGATCTAAATAATGATTGCTAATTGATTTTTGTTTACGTTGATTAATTTGCAGAATGTATACAGTATGGTGCATAGATTTTATGCATTTTGGAATGTGACTTTTTTCATTGGTTTGTGATCATATACAGTACAGTAGATTGTGAGATCAGTTAGGATTTTTAAAGGAAATTGATTTTTAATGTAGTGTCTGTATGGAGAAGTGTTTGGTTGTAGAACAGTATGGTTTTGATAACCCTTCTACATTTATTTGTACTGTATATTTGGTTTATCATGGGTGTGTATATAACGTGTGTATATATATATACTGTATATATCTCTCTCTCTCTCTCTTTCTCTCTGTCTCTCTGTATGTATATATATACAGTATATATATATATAGTTGCATGATGAAGCCACAGTACAAATTCATGGGTGAAGGGTGGGTATCGTGCCTGTGTGGCTTAACCCCTTAATTACCTTTGCGGTTATTATCCGATAAGGTGTTTAAGGGGTTAATTGATATCTGAATGTAATTGCAATGTATTGGCTTGGTTTTGGCTATGTTTTGTGTGGGCAAGAGAAGGAAGGCGCTGGCGTCGGACACTTCGTATTGATGAGGTCAGTAGTACTTTATTTATTTGTATATGCTAGTTAATGTTTTTAATAATGGGCAATTAATCTATTATTCATATCTGGATAATAGTTATTTTGCACATTATTGTACTGTAGGTGTTGGGGGGGAGGGTGTATGTATTGAATGTATAGGCCAGGTTTATTTTTTTTACATTCAGGGTTACTTCCGTGGTTTTGCGTGGGACCTCTGGAGACCACCCGCGGGGAATCCTCGGGTATCCTAAAGGGTAGCAGGCTGGTGGTTCCACGGGTGACACATGCGGGGATGATGATGTGTGGTCCCACTTCTGTGGGGGCACCGCGGACCCGTAGTCTGCGGGCATGACGATGTGTGGTCCCACTTCTGTGGGGGCACCTCCGAGCCGTAGGTGCGGGGATGATGATGTGTGGTCCCACTTCTGTGGGGGCACCGCGGACCCGTAGTGAGCACCCGTGAGTTCCCCAGACCCCCATGGGAACCACCCGAGGCCCCGCAGACACCTGTGGGTTTGACCCGGGGCTCCCAGACATCCTTGGGCCTACCGTGTGGACCCAATTGAGGCTCACGGTGACCCAAGGAGACCACCTGGGCGCCATGGTGCTGGCAGGATCCACCAGCAGGCCTCCAGAACCTGTGGAATGCTGCTGGTAAACTGTAGGTCTGTCCAGGTGCCCTGCCAGCCCACCGGGGACTAGCGTGGGGCTACGTTATGGACCCTGAATGTAAAAGAATAAATCTTGTATTTATGGGGGGGGGGGCACAGGGGGTGGGTAATGTATTTAATAAATAGAATGCTGTTTATTGTGGGTGATTGTACTGTTTTTATTGTGGGTACTGGGGTGGGGGTGGGGTGTTTCCCCAACGGTATGTGGGTAGGCCTCCCTTGTGGGTAGTTAGTGGGTGAGGGTTGAGGGTGGTTAGGCCTCACGGGGTGGGGGGTTAGAGTGGGAGGGTATGTACAGTAGGCGTCCCAAGTGGTGGGTGAGGGCGGGTTAACCCCTTCATGACTGTAGCGGTTAATAACCGCTATGGTGATTAAGGGGTTAGGGGACATTACTTTGAAAGTGTTATTTTTTTTCTCTGTTTTACTGTACAGCAGCGGAGGTTGCCATGGGTAGTGGGTAGTGTATTGAATGTATTTATTGGTTATTATGCGTTAACTCCTTCATTACCTTAGCGGCTATACGCTATGCTAATGAAGCCTCGTTTCTGAACTTTTAATAATATTGTGCAGGAGCAGGGGGTCCCCTGAGATTAGATTTCTGTCTCAGGGAACCCCCTGCTCACTCTACAATATTATTAAAAAGACAGAAATGCTGCTTCTTTACCATAGCGCATAGCCGCTAAGCTAAAGAATGATTCTTTAATGATGTGTGTGTTTTATTCACAGTGTAGATGTTCTCCGGAGCTGAAGCGCACAGGTTTCAGGTCTGGGGACCCCGTGCCCCCCGAGATACAGGCCCCTTTAGGGGGTGCCGGTATCCCTCTGCTCTGCTTGGTTTACAGGCCGCGATCACGTGATCGGACCTTTAAACCAAGCAGAGGGCTACCGGCACCCCCTAAAGGGGCCTGTATCTCGGGGGGCACGGGGTCCCCAGACCTAAAACCTGTGCGGTTCAGCTCCAGAGACCCCCTGCACATCTACACTATCAATAAAAATGTATTTCAAATGTATTTATTTGTATTTATTTATTTATTTATTGCGGGGATGCTGTGTGTGATTATTTTTTATTGTGTTTAGCGGGGGTGGGTGACGGGGTTTATAAATGTGAGTTTATAAATAAAATAAAGAATATTATTTATAGGGGCCTTAGAACAGAAGTTCCCACGCCAATTGCGCGCTCATTGCTCTTTTGTTACAATGTTGCTGGTCTTGCGGGTTTGCAGTCTGGCAGCAAAAAGCAGTTTGTAGTACTGTGTGTGAGATAAAGTAACCAGTTCTTTTATTGCTGAAGTCGCCACTAAAAACTTTTATTTACAAATACAGTACAAAAACCGTGCAACACACAACAACATTCAGTATCCTTTGTTTAAGTACAGCAGGTACTATAGGGTAAAACATGTACTGTACAGTACAGCACAACATTACAGTATGGTCTCACTGAAAGTCCTCCCCATTTTCCAGCCATGGCCGATGCCTTGCATGGCGCAAAACGCCATTAATGCAGTCTCTAACGCCTCTCATTACAGGATCTGTAACAGGGTAATAGCGCTGCATTTCTTCCACAATCTTTTTCCTTAAATTGGCAGGAAGGGCATTTTTTTGGCGATTCCCATCATAGTTCACTTTGAACACCCACTCGCAGTACAATGTGTAGGGAACATGGTGTTTAAATATGATCAAGGCATACTTGTGTGGTATACCAGCACTCCTCACCCTATACTTCTCCCTCAGCGCCGGTGTCAGATCGCACAGGGAGATGTCGGGCACTGTTTGTATGCGAGCGGGTGTAGGAAGTCTTTTGGGAGCGGGTGTACTTGAGGCGATGGGCAATGGTAGGGTGTCTGGGAGGAAGCTTTCCTCCGGTAGTGGTCGCCGGGTTGTCTCCTGGCGTGGTCTAGATGGGGTTGTCATGTCCTCCTCAATAGCATAGTACACTGTATCTTCTGGTGGAGGGGGTGTGCTTGGTGATGGAAGGGGGTCGAAGGTACCATGCATCACATCCATGTCACCCCCCTGCTCCAGCGTCGGGGAAACAGGGGCATTAACACCGAGCAAATAATGTATGCCCGCTATGTCTGCCTCTATCTTGTCCATCCGTTGATCCATCCGTTGCTCCATATGTAGCATCCGTTGATCCAGCAGTTGCTCCATATGTAGCACCGACTCCAGAAGCAGATCTAGCTTTGCCAGCACACTAGAATTCCCGGGGAGATCCACACTTAGCCCATTCAGGATCCGGTCCAACGAGCTGCTTGTGCATGGCATCTGGAGATCTGGGGGGATGGGTGCAACGGAGGATGAGATGGGGGTTCCCTGGAGAGAAGCGGCATCGATGGAGAGTGGAAGAGGTGACCTGGGGATGCCCGGTACAGGAGAAGCTGCAGCGTGGTGGAAGAGGGATGGAGAAGGTGACCGCTGGATTTCCGGGAGAGAAGCAGAGTCGTCCAAGAGCAAAGGAGACAGTGACCCGTTGATTTCAGAGGCAGCAGCATCTTCAGATGGAACCGGAGAAGATGGGGGTGGAGAAGCCGGGCTGAAGATTTCCAGGACAGCTACAGCAGAGTCGTCGAAGCATATGGGAGCAAGTGGTCTGCGGATTCGGTGAGTTGGCTGCCATGCGTCTTGCGAACCGAGCACAGTACCGTATTTCTTCTTCACATAATAAGGCTGACGTGTTTTAAAAGCCTTAGCCTTTGGGGTCAGCAGAAGGTTTTCTTTGTTGGCCTTAGCCTGTCGCTTTGCCTTTGGCTTGGGAACGGTAACTGCCTTTCTCTTTTTCAGTGTGGCAGGCACAGCAGAGGTGAGATGATTCTTTCGTCCATAGAACCGGGGATGCTCCATGTAAGCGGGAGGCACAATGCAGTATCTGGACAATGCCTCAGATAAAGATCAGCAAGTGGTGGGCTATGCAACGTGTACAACCTTTTATGCATGGTGGCCAGGTACAGGTGTTGAAAGTGGGTGGTCTGTTATGTGAGTCATTAACATATAAATACACCATCCATTTTGTGGATTCACTGCACATTGAATACACATCGACTAAACATCGAATACACATTCTTGTGTTTGTATTTCTTTCTACAGTACTCGCAGCAATGCCTGTTAAGAAGATTTCAAAGGATCTCAGCATGAGAATGAAGGAGATGTACACGAGCGGACAACGAATTGCAGATATCCAGCGCTGGTTAACTGCTTCTGGCCTCGTTGTGCCATCAAGCACTGTGTGCTATCATGCACAAGGAAAAAACAGAGACCGCAAAAAGGCACCAAGGGTAACAAATGCGTAAGTACTGTATACTGTATTTATAAAACTTAACCAAAAAAAATATAGAAAACTGTAGTGTACATCTACAGTATACCGTATTTATATAGTATATTTATTATATTACAACAGTATATACTGTAGTGTACTGTATGTGTGGTCAATTTATATTTTTTGTGCAGCAGTATACACTTTTGGTATATTGCAATTCATCTTACAACGGAATATACAGTATATGATGTGTATTTATTATGATATAACAACAGTATACCGTATTTATATAGTATATTTATTATATTACAACAGTATATACTGTAGTGTACTGTATGTGTGGTCAATTTATATTTTTTGTGCAGCAGTATACACTTTTGGTATATTGCAATTCATCTTACAACGGAATATACAGTATATGATGTGTATTTATTATGATATAACAACAGTATACCGTATTTATATAGTACAACAGTATACACTGGCGACACACTTTATTCGAGCTCGGCTAGTCCCACGAATTCGGGTATACCCGGGTGTATTGAGGTTTGAGACTGTTTTCTGCCCGAGTATATTGGGTTATTTTCTAGGCAGGGATTGAAGCATTTTATTCCCCCTGGCTGCAATACTGCACAGTATATATATATATACTGCATTACAATTCATGAATTTATGCCATCTGGTAGACACGCGAAGCATTGCAGCCTATTAAATCCTAATCATTATCATTTAACAAATCAGCCGCCCATCAGCCAGGCATGAACCCAGGCTGAGAAGGCAAATGCAACGGGGCTTGTCAGAGGTGAGGAGCGGCGCATTCCAGGTATCTGCCAGGTACATACCGGGTATTTGCTCGAATAAAGTGTGTCGGTGCAGTATACTGTAGTGTACTGTATGTGTGGTCAATTTATATTTTTTGTGCAGCAGTATACACTTTTGGTATATTGCAATTCATCTTACAACGAAATATACAGTATATGATGTGTATTTATTATGATATAACAACAGTATACCGTATTTATATAGTATATTTATTATATTACAACAGTACTGTATACTGTATATTTTGTCTATTTATATTTATAGTACAGCAGTATACATTTTTGTATATTTATATTTACTGTATATTACAACATTACATGTACAGTATACAATATACATTTTATATTGCTGCATATTAATAACACAATATAATTTCTTTGCATTGTAGGGAGACTACTCTTCTGGTGGACAGAATAAGTGAGGAGAATGATGAGAGGAGCGCATTAAGGGTTAAAAACACTCTTCAGGAAAACCACAATCTGACTGTATCCGAGAGCAGCATAAAGAAGATGAGACGCAGAATTGGATGGAAATATGGACGTGTGAGGTTAGTAGTGGACAGTACAGGAGGTACTGTACTGTAAAGTAAAAATGTTGTTTTGCAAACTGTACTGCGCTGTGACGCTAACATTTTTTATTCATTGTCATTACAGAGCGTACCCCATGATACGGGACGCAAACAAAATCAAAAGAGTGCTCCAGGCCCAGGCATGGATCGACAGCGGTGAGACTTTCCAGGATTGCATCTTCACTGATGAGTCTACTGTGTCGCTGGAGAGATTTGCAAGATTTGCGTTCCACAAAAAAGGCCGCATAACTTTGAAGCCACGGCCAAAACACCCTGTGAAGCTGCATGTGTGGGGTGCCATCTCTAGGCGTGGACCGGGATGCATTGTCGTCTTTGAAGGTACAATTTCTCAAATATAATGCCGCCTAATGCACTGTACTTGACTAGTGTTGCCTTACCGTATGCACTGTACTGTACTATTGAGCACTTTTCTTTTCTTGCTATAGGAATCATGAATAAAGATTTCTTCCAAGACAACATTGTGCCCGTGATAGTGCGATACATCACACAAGACTTTCCCAATGGTCATCGCTTTTACCAGGACAATGATCCCAAGCACACCGCGTCGACGGCGCATATCCTTGAGCGCGGCATCAACTGGGTGAAGACGCCAGCGGAGTAAGTGTAGTAGACCGTGTCCCATTTATATGTTCCCCACTGTTTTTACTGTGTACTGTATCTCTTAAACTAATTGTCCTTTCTTTCCAATCACAGATCACCAGACTTCAATCCGATCGAAATGGTCTGGCATCAGCTGAAGGACCACATCCGTAAAGTGGCGAAACCCTCCAAGAAGGACGAGTTGTATACAGCCATAATGAGTTTTTGGAACGATGTACTCACCGAGGAACGATGCAATAAATATATAGACCATATTGCCACTGTGTTGCCCATTGTCATCGCGCGCAATGGACAAGCATCAGGAAAGTAGTACAGTGCTGTAGTATTGTACAGTAGGTACACTATGATACAGGTAAGTATGGCACAGATTTTAGCTTTCCCAATAGTCAGAGTTTACAGTAGTTCCAGTATACAGTACAGTAGACTAGTTTGACATACTACAGTAACTGCCTACTAACTGCTCCATTTTTTCTTTCCAGAGAAAGCTGCACCAGCCACCTACTGTACAGTAGGTCTACCATAATACAGTACGCACATACAGTACAGTACAGTAACTGAACAAAGTTTTTGTTTTCTTGTCGTTCCAGGAAAAAGGGTGCACCAGAGGGGAGGGGGGGCCTTGTGTTCGTCAAATCTGCTTGTGCAGTCAAATGTACAGTATATAAACAGCAGTAATGATGTACACAAAACCTCTCCTCTCTCAATGAACTACTGTACCGCAGACACAATGAGGATACTGTTACAGTATGAAGGGAAAAAGAACAGGATGGGTTATTTAACATTACAGTATACTGTGCAATATTTATACTGTATATTTATATATACTGTATTTTTATTCTAAAGGTATTCGAGAATGTACTCTACTAGATGAGGACCTGGTGACTTTCAACACTCTCAGACACACAGAAAGGATTATTTCACATCACTGTATATTTATCCTGTATATTTTCAGTAATTTAGAAGCAGTGGCTGTTCTGAACAGCCCAGGGCGAGATTAACAAAACAATGGCTTGGATTGGATTAGCCAGACGATTGATGCTTGGCCAGGGAGGGATTAAAAACTCTAAGGGAGGGGGTGGGTGGTGTAGCTGTAGGATTGTACTGTGTCAGTATTTCCAACGCCAGGTCACCCTAATAATTGCATGAATAAACCCCCAAAGACAAGGCCCAAATATACTAGTACAGTATACTGTACAGTACTGTAAAGTATGTATTATTGTGTGTTGATGTTTTGAATTGCTGTTAACTTGAAAAGTTTCACCATTGTATTGTACTGTATTTGTAAATAAAAGTATTTTGTGGCGACTTCAGCAATAAAAGAACTGGTTAATTTATCTCACATAAAGTACGTGAATACGACCGCAATCACCATTGTACAGTAAATGGGTGCATAGGATGGAACGACAGGTGCTAAAGGGGTATAAATATGATACTGTATTTATCAGTATTGATCAAAGAGAATTGATCAGAAGGATTCCCCTTATAAAGTATACAGCACTCTATTGTCATTCATACAGTACAGTATACTGTAGTAAAAGGTAGACAACACATGGTCTTGCAGTACAGTATACTGTATTACTAAAAATCTGTCAGGTTGACCAGAATCACTGCGGATATCGGAAAATAATACAATTTTATTAATTCTACGTACTGTATATAAGGGGAATCCTTCTGATCAACTCTCTTTGATCAACACTGATAAATACAGTAATTTATCTCACACTCAGTACTACAAACTGCTTTTTGCTTGCAATAAACAAACAAACAGGGAAGCGCTACTGTATACTGTATGAGTTAGGATCAGGCCCAGCAGCCACTTTATGTTGAAAACCACATATGAAATGAGCATAAATTTGCATGAATAATTACACAAAAATATATAAAATAAATAGCACAAGTCTCTGACAGAGAGAAATTGTCCAGGTGGTGTGGATACAGGTTAATGCCCCTGTCTGATAGGACAGACTCGGGCAAGAATGGCCTGTGAGAGGTGAATATCCAGAATGGTAGCTGGGATGGAAAGCGCTACCAACTGTGCAGGTATTGAAGTGTGTAGAAATGGGAAGGTGCCGTAGGCATCAAATGTGGAAAGCGCTCACCCAGACTTCATACACTGCGCTTTTTGCTTGCATACTGCAAAGCCGCAAGACCAGCAACATTGTAAAAAAAGAGCAAAAAAAGAGCAATGAGCGCGAAATTGGCGTGGGAACTTCTGTTCTAGGGCCCCTAGAAATAATATTCTTTATTTTATTTATAAACTCACATTTATATATAAAGTATATATTTATTTCTCTTCATGTATTTATTTATATTTATTTATTAATTGTGGAGCTGCTGTGCGTGAGGGGCCATGGCCAGGATGGGGGGGGGGAGGGGGGTAACGGTACAGTATGTGGGTAGGGGGTGAGGGTGGTTAGACCTCACAGTACATTATGCACATTGGGCCCCCCTCCTCCCCACATTTACATACTGTACACTACACGACATCAATGCAGGGAGGGTTTACCAATGCAGGGAGGGTTTACCAATGCAGGTAAGGCTTTAGGCCTTTATATCTCTCTCCCTTCAGTGTAATCTGCTTAACAGAAACATTAGGGGGGGAAGGGGCTTTAGGCCTTTATATCTCTCTCCCTTCAGTGTAATCTGCTTAACACAAACATTAGGGGGGAAGGGGTTTTTAAACAATGCTGTGTATAATGTATAAGGTTTTTTACAATTAGATAGATGTAATCCTTGGTATTGTAAGGGTTAGTTTGTTTTTAAATTGTCTTTTCTGGTTGTTACTTACAGTATATATTGATTTTGGTTTACTTGCTTGGTTAAAATACTGTAGTTAAGTTGACTTGTTTGGAAGTGTTTGTACAGTATTTACTGGTAGAGTAGCTTGCAATTATATTGTTAACATTCATTTGCAGAATGTACAGTACTGTATATGGTGCATAGATTTAATGCTATGCATCATTTACAGTATACAATGTACTGTAAATGCAATGTACTGTGTGGATTGTAATGTTATGTTTTATACTGTACAGTATGCTATTCATTAACTTCATTGCTCTACACATCTAGGGATTTCATTCCACCTTACCACCTTTCCTACACATGATTTGTGCTGTAGGCATTGGTTACTGTATATTACTGTATGCTAATGCAGATGTGTGATGCTTTGAGACTGTCATTTATACTTTGACAAGTCTACCTTTTGGTGTGTAGTGTGCATTATCCTTAGCGTTGTATACAGTAGGTGCCTTTAAACCCAGTAACCTACTGTATTGTGATTCACTTTGATTCTCCCTAGTGTTTTTTGAGTCACTATCCTTTTCATGTTTAGGGTTGACAGTGTGTGTCGTTCCCTAGTGCTGTTCATTAGTGTTTAAGGGTCCATGCCTCTTTTTTAAGTGTTTTTAAATCATGTACTGTTTATTCATCCCTTTTTGCACTGTGTCAAATAAATAAACAAATATATCAATTGCATACCTGAGTGCTCCCATACGGGTTACTTTTTTCTCTTTTCACTCACATACAGTATGTATATATATATATATATATATATATATATATATACAGTATATATATATATATATATATATATATATATATATAAATATAGCTGTATGATATATATATATATATATATATATATATATATATATATATATATATATATATACACAGTGTATATATGTATACTGTATGTATATATATATATATATATATATATATATATATATATATATATATACAGTGTATATATATATACAAAGTATATACTGTACAGTATATATTTATTTCTCTTCATGTCTTTATTTATTTATTTATTTAGATTTATTTATTAATTGTGGGGCTGCTGTGCGTGAATTTTTTTTATTGGGGGTGAGGGGGGTGTTTGGCCCTCAGCACTCAGAAACACAGGCCAGACAGATTTAAACACACACACAATAGGGGGAGGTTTTTTTACATAGCTTGCAGGGAAGTTTAACGCACACACAATAGGGGGATAGGGGGAGGGTTTTTTACATAGATTAGAGAGAAGGCAGGGCGTTTTAAAAGCGAGAATAGGGGAGGGGGTTTTACATAGATTTTATTTACTTATTTAGATTTATTTATTAATTGTGGGGCTGCTGTGCGTGAATTTTTTTTATTGGGGGTGAGGGGGGTGTTTGGCCCTTGGTGTGAGTTTACGACTTGCAGCAGCAGCACAATGAATAAATAAATATAAATAAATAAATAAATAAATGACAATAAATACATTTGAAATACATTTTTATTGATAGTGTACATGTGCAGGGGGTCTCCGGAGCTGAAGCGCACAGGTTTCAGGTCTGGGGACCCCGTGCCCCCCGAGATACAGGCCCCTTTAGGGGGTGCCGGTATCCCTCTGCTCTGCTTGGTTTACAGGCCGCGATCACGTGATCGGGACCTTTAAACGCAGAGCACTCAGCACTCAGAAACACAGGCCAGACAGATTTAAACACACACAGAATAGGGGGAGGTTTTTTTACATAGCTTGCAGGGAAGTTTAACGCACACACAATAGGGGGATAGGGGGAGGGTTTTTTACATAGATTAGAGAGAAGGCAGGGCGTTTTAAAAGCGAGAATAGGGGAGGGGGTTTTACATAGATTTTATTTATTTATTTAGATTTATTTATTAATTGTGGGGCTGCTGTGCGTGAATTTTTTTTATTGGGGGTGAGGGGGGTGTTTGGCCCTTGGTGTGAGTTTACGACTTGCAGCAGCAGCACAATGAATAAATATAAATAAATAAATAAATAAATAAATGACAATAAATACATTTGAAATACATTTTTATTGATAGTGTACATGTGCAGGGGGTCTCCGGAGCTGAAGCGCACAGGTTTCAGGTCTGGGGACCCCGTGCCCCCCGAGATACAGGCCCCTTTAGGGGGTGCCGGTATCCCTCTGCTCTGCTTGGTTTACAGGCCGCGATCACGTGATCGGACCTTTAAACCAAGCAGAGGGCTACCGGCACCCCCTAAAGGGGCCTGTATCTCGGGGGGCACGGGGTCCCCAGACCTAAAACCAACGCGGTTCAGCTCCGGAGACCCCCTGCACATCTACACTATCAATAAAAATGTATTTCAAATGTATTTATTGTCATTTATTTATTTATTTTTTGGCGGCTGCTGTGTGTGTGTATTTTTTTATTGTGGGTAGCGGGAGGGTGGGTGAATGGGGTATTCGCCCCAACGATGGTTGGGGAGGGCTTGCGGGGGGGGGGGGGGGGGGGGGTTGGGGTAGCGGGAGGGCTTAACCCCTTCATGACCGTAGCGGTATTAACTGCTACGATCGTGAAGGGGTTAAGTGCACCCGCAACCCCCCCCCCCCCTCCCGCAAGTTGTAAACTCACACCAAGGGCCAAATACCCCCCTCACCCATCCCCACTACACACAATAAAGCGGGCACGGTGGGTTAACCCCTTCATTGCCTTAGCGGCTATCCGCTATGGTAATGACGCAGCATTTTCCGTATTTTTAATAATATTGATCAGGAGCAGGGGGGGGGGGGGGTTCCCTGAGCATTAATCATTAATTTCTGGCTCAGGGAACCCCCTGCTCACTTTACAATATTATTAAAATAATGCTTCTTTACCATAGCGCATAGACGCTAAGGTAAAGAACGAGTGTTTATTTATACTGTATATTGTATGTGTTTTATTGATACTGTACATGTGCAGAGGGTCTCCAGAGCAGAAGCGCACAGGTTTCAGGTCTGGGGACCCCGTGCCCCCTGAGATACAGGCCCCTTTAGGGGGTGCCGGTATCCCTCTGCTCTGCTTGGTTTACAGGCCGCGGTCACGTGATCGGGGCTTTTAACGCAGAGCTGGATACCGGCACCCCCTAAAGGGGCCTGTATCTCGGGGGGCACGGGGTCCCCAGACCTAAAACCAACGCGGTTCAGCTCCGGAGACCCCCTGCACATCTACACTATCAATAAAAATGTATTTCAAATAATTTTTAATGTGTGGATGTTTGCGCAGAGAGAGAGCAGCGGATCTCTCTCTGCTGCAAACACATCTCGCCCCCGCCGCCCATACAGTAGTATCATTTATGTATGTGCATATACAGTACAGTACTGTACAGTACTGTATGTTAGGGCTTACAGGGGTTGTTGTTATACAGTACTGTATATATATATATACTGTATACTGCATTACAATTCATTATAGGGGACGGCTTCACAGAGAATAGCTCGCAAGCGCCACCATGTGTATTTTGACGGCATTGCAGTATTGTAACCAGCCGGAATAAAAAGCTTAAATTCCTGCCGGAAAATAACGCAATGCACTCTGGCTGAAAAATATCAGAAACCTGAATACACCCGAGTATACCCGAATTCGCGGGACTAGCCGTGCTCGAATAAAGTGTGTCGCCAGTGTATATAGTGACCAGAGTATCAGTATGTGTTTGTATTGTGTGTGCACAGTGTGCACTATCCTGCTAGCTATTCATTTGGCTTTATTTAATGTTAGAGCAGCGGTCTAGGAACCGCTTGCCTTGACTGTTGTGGTCTGTTGTGGACCTTTGAATGTTAACTTTTTACTCTGTGTGTTTTTAATATACTGAATAAATTTGCCACTATATACTTAGAAGGTGTTGTGTCTTCACATTGCTTGTTTGCTATTATCTATATACCTTAGAGCATAGCTCTGCATATCTGGTTATTAACCCCCGGTGCGCTCTGTGCGTTTTTCTGTTTTTGTGGGGACTCATTTTTGGGAGCCCCCTTTAGGAGCGTTTACAGGGGACGCTCAAACACGGATTGCATCAAGGGGGGACCTTTATCTTCGGACGGCTCGAGCATGGAAGTTCATCTATACTAAGCATTTGTAGTGATATACACATTTTTCACACAGGTTCGCGTACCCTGGAAAATTAGCAATTTTTTCATGAAAGGAAAAATGTGAAGATTTTTTTAAACGTTCGCAAGCAGTAAACCCATAAAAAGAGTAACTCGGTTACATAGCCTGAACCATTTTATTTTTTTGTGACAGAGAAATCCCTATTTCAGAGTCTGGTTAAATGTAGATGCGCTGGTGAAATTCGACAATGTCACTTGACAAGTTCAGCATAATTTGCAGCACATTTTGGTAAAAAAAAAAAGTTCATGGGAATATTTAGCAAACCAGTGGCAAAGCGAATCTGGGCAAGTTTACACATTGGCTTTCATTGTGTTCATTTGTAATCATGGTAACCTGAACCTTGGGCAGGATTTGGCTTCTCTGGCTCCTTCATTTCTTTGGAAGTCACGGTGTGTTGAATGTGATCTTATCTCCCTACCTGCGGTGCCAAGGCACAAATCAATAAAGCTCCGCTAAGTCAAGGCTCACAAAGTCATGTTATCAAAATACAATGTGCAAAGCCTATTCCGGCGGCCCTGAACCCGGGAGGGATCATGTAATCGCTCCAAAGAGTGGAAAATAAATCAAGAAATACTCCCAAATTGGCTTAACAAAGTAGTCATTTAAAATGATTTGAGCATACTTACTCCATCAAGGTATACTCAATTTAAGTAGGTGCCTACTCTAAATATGCGGTATCTCTTATTGGTCTGTCGACTAAACCTCTTCACTGTTTGAAGAGAAGGCTGCAGACTTGGATTGGACCACAAGCGACTACGTGAACGTGCCTAAAAGGTTAAATAAATGCTGCATCTATGCTATCTGCGATGCAGTGCAATTCAAACTGTCACAATGCAGAAATAAAATTCCCTTAGCAGGATGAAAAGCAGTCACATGATCGTGGCCATGGAGGTGGTGGAATCCTATGGCACTGGAGGGGTTAACAGCTAGAGCAGGGGTGCACAAACTTCCTGCGCTGTGCACCCCTGTCTGCTATCCCCCTATGTCGTGCCCCCCCCTTTCCTCTAATGTTGCGTCAAGTGACACCATGTCACGTGACCCGCGGCGTCAAATGACGCCACAATGCCATGGCACTTGTGTAAATGTACTTTTCATCACAATAGAGCAGGGGTCTCAAACTCAGTTCTTAAAGCTGCAGTTCAGTCAATATCCTGCATGTTTTTTTTTTTTTAATAAATCAGTTCTGTAGTAAGAAAAAATACTTTTAGCATTTTCTGTTTTAAAAAAAACAACTTTGAAAGACCAATTTTCTTGTATTCTATTTTAACAGCCATTTGCTAAGGCACTGCCCCTTCTTGTCCTGTCACAAGCTCTGGCACACCACTTTGTCAGCCCTGCCCTCCCTCTAGCACTTGTCAATGCAGGAATGCTCATGAATATTCATGAGCTTCCACTGCCAGTCAAGCAGATTATAAACAAATGCCAGCTTTTAATATGTCACCAAATTTCGACCTATCAATACATGGAAAACGAATTGAGCTGCAGCTATACTGTTCTTTAGGTAATTAGAGATTGCACACATGAAACTATTGAAGTAAAAAAATAAATGTAAAAAAAAAAAAAAAAAGACTGAACTGCAGCTTTAAGGGCCACCAACAGATCAGGTTTTATGGATATTCCTGCTTCAGCACAGGTGGCTCAGTCAAAGACTGAGCCACCTGTGCTGAAGCAGGGATATCCATCAAAGCCTGCCTGTTTTTGGCCCATGAGGACTGCGTTTGAGACCCCTGCCACAGAGACTTCAAACTAAATTGTCGGAAAGATAATCATGTGCCCACTTTGTCTTTTTTTGTTATGACAGAGACTATGCAGCATCTAGAGCTGAACCAATCTCCTTCACTGAATATGCTGGATTTGAGACAGAGACTGACAACCTTCTATTTGACCGCTCTTACTTTAAAGCTAAAATGGAGGTATGAGTCCTTTTTCAATAATCAATGATGAAATTCAATTTTTTTAGGTTGTGTTCAGTATTTGTGCATTCTTTTGCAGTAAGACTCATCAAGGAAAAAATTCCCAGTGCACCTTTGTGCTTGTATATTAGAAATAGCCATAGAAACAGCTGTATTTATCAATTAAAAACAGGTGTGGTCAGCATGCCCATCATCAATGTGCCAACTATGTACTCAACACTTTACTAAATTGTAAAGGTAAGAAAACTTGGAGTAAAGGGAGAAGTGCAAAAGTGTCCAGTCCGCGCTCTTGCTCTTTAAGGATGTGGAATATTAATTCCTCTCTGTTCTTTTGCTGCTCCTGTTGTTCAAGGTGCCTTCCCCCACCTCCAAGATGGATCCCAACGGAGAACTCCGAAGGTGATGCCAAGTATCCAAGAAAAAAAGAAAACACAAGAGCGCACCAAGATAAGAGAAATGAAGTGTATTACAAATAATAAAAGATAGTAACCACTTACATGGAATAAAACTTTAATAATCCCCGATCTCGATGATAACTTTTTTGGTAGGGCATCACATAAGGTATGCAGGGGCAGTGTCAATCCTCATAAATCAGTCCCGCGCGCTGGGGCTGTCTCTGTAACGCTGTCAGACCTCCACGAGTGTCAGCGTGGCTGAATGCGTAGCGTGCATGCGCAGGAAAAGGAGCCCCCTATAGCTGTCCTTAGGATGCCTGTCCGTTTCAGTAATTGTAGTCGTGATCGGAATAAAAATACTTGTGTGTGTACTGGCTATGATATAAATATGAGCCAGCAACACAATTCGCGACGCGTTTGGTATACGAAAGTATACTTCATCAGGCATATCTAGGGCACCTGTCTGGGGTCCTTTATATGTCTGTCAAAATTCGTCATTGGTTAATACCAATGACCAAACAACCAATTAGATTGATGGCTGAGAGGGGTGGGTTGTCTTTAGAATACTCCCCTCTCGTGTTTAATTCCATAATGTTAATATAGGCTTAATAATTGTAACAGAATGGTTCAGTGGCATTTAAAAGATCAAAAGGGTAATCATACTTAAAAACAAAGATGCCACACAATCAAAAAAGACATATAAAGTCATACAAACAGGTAACCCCCTATAATCAAGTGTAATGGATAAAAAACATATATAATAATATGAACAGTATATATAACATTGTGCAAACACATTACAGATAAATACAACACATAATAAACATATATTACATAAAAAGGGGAGGAAGAAAAATAGGAAGAAAACCAGGGGGATAGGAAAACAGAAATGGGAAAAAAGGAAAAAGGGGCGAAAAGAAAAAAGGAAAAGAAAAAAAGGAACCAATAATGAAAGGAGGGGAAAGATGTAGGGATATATAAAACTTTATAAAGAACAACTGGCTGACTGAAAGAATAACACTCATGTGATCACCTCAAAAAGGGAGTCAATTCTACATAATCATTTAACCCCCCAGGATATTTTGTTTGGAGGGTGAAAATGCAAAACTGCTCCCTCTTTGCAATTTGCAAGTCTTTATCACCAGCTCTAATAGTTGTAGCTATGTGTTCAATACCCATATATTTAACCCCTACTGTGCTGCACTGATGAACATCTTTAAAATGGGACAACAAATGCGTAAGTGGTTTACCTGAAGCCAATAGTTTAGGAATCTTAACAATATTTCCATCACACGTATTTTAAGATGGCGTTTGGTGCGACCTACATATTGTAGTCCACATCCACATTGTAAGATATATATGACATATGTTGTTAGGCAATCAATATAATTTTTGATTTCAGATTTAAAGTCTGTCAGTTTGGATTTAAAATGATCTTGTGTTAACATTCTTGGACAGATTTTACACCTATTACATCTATGGTTACCCTTTAACCCCAATAAATCTCTAAGGCCCTTCTTTTTAGTGGGGGTACTACCTTTAAGGAGGCTCGGGGCCAATATGGTTTTAAGATTATTGGATTTTGTAAAGGCAATAGGTGTCTTTTGGGTAAAAATGTAGCCAAAATGGGATCCATATGTAAGATAAACCAATATTTATTGAGAATGTGTTTAATCTTACTATGTGAACTATTAAATTTGGCTACAAAATATGGTGTCTTTTTCTATTTTTTAATATTTGTTTTTTCAGCTCTACAATATGTGGTCAGTGATTGGTGGAGTGGAGTTGCTAACAATAGTATTTCCCAATGGTTGAATATATATATATATATATATATATATATATATATATATATATATATATATATATATATATATATATATATATATATATATATATATATATATATATATTCACCAGTGGTGGCAACAATTTGATTTTGAGTTCGCTTACTATTTAAAGGTTGAATCAATTTATCCCTGTTGGTATTCAACACCCTTTTATACGCTCTGTTAATAATAGTGTTATCATAGCCCTTTTGTAGAAAACGTTCAAAGAGTATCTGAGATTGAACCTTGAACGTTTCTAGATCAGCGCAATTACGCCTGATGCGCAGAAACTGACTATATGGAATATTATTAATACATCTTCTTTCATGTCCACTTGTTGAGTGTAAAAAGGAGTTCACATTCGTGCTTTTAAAATGGGTTTTAGTATATAATTTATTGTTAGCAATGTATATTTCTAAATCCAAAAAGGTGCTATTAGTTGGATTTAACTCACTAGTGAAAATCAGATTAAACTGATTGTCATTTAGCCCGGCAACAAAGCTATCAAATGAGATGCTGTCACCGTCCCAAATCACAATCACATCATCGATGTATCTCCGCCACATAATCAACTGCGGCGGAGATACATTGGCACCCCATATGTGTAACGATTCCCACCATCCCATGTATAGATTTGCAAACGATGGTGTTTAACGTGTCCCCATAGCAGTGCCGCACAGTTGTAAATAAAACTCGTGTTCAAAAAGAAAATAATTGTGTTACGTTGAAGAAGTGGTAAAGTGCCGTGTAGTGATAAAAAGTGATCAATAGCATCTAATCCCCCTTTATGTGGAATAGAGGTATAAAGTGTTTGAACATCCAACGTGGCTAAATGGTAAGAGGGTTTCCAAGTGAAACATGTGAGGATAGTGAGAAGAGAAGTGGTGTCAAGTAAGTGTGATGGTAACAGTGATACTAGTGGTTGTAGAAAGAAATCTACATAAGAAGAAAGATTAGCAGTAAGTGAATGAATCCCTGAAATAATAGGTCGCCCCGGAGGATTGGTAAGTGATTTGTGAATCTTAGGCAAATGATACATAATAGGGATGGTGGGAGCCGTACAACACAAACAATCAAACTCATGTTTTGTGAGAACATTTGATTGATAGGCAGATTTTAACAACTCATTAAGACCCAGTTGGAATTGGACTGTAGGGTCTTTGGGAAGTTTACAATAAGACAATGGGTCTGACAATAATCTAGTTGCCTCCAAGCAGTAATCTACCCTGTCTTGGAGTATGATGCCTCCACCCTTGTCTGCTTCACGTACAACTATATTTGGATCTAATTGTAATGTTTTTAACACGTGTCTTTCCTGAGCAGTTAAATTCGTATTCTGATTTGTTTGAGTTGTCTGCGATTGTTCAAGAGTCTGAAATTCCTTTTCAACTAGTTTATTAAAAATGTCAATATACTGTCCCCTAGAGTGATAGGGATAAAAAGTAGAATTAGGTTTGAACAATGAGTGTTGCATAGACATATCGTCCTTAATACTAGTAGAACCCTCGTCCATCAAGGACATCAAGTCCACTAGTTGATTTTGTTCACTAGTAGACAGTGTATAGACAATAGGGTTGATAGTATTAGGAATTGGTAATTGACCCACCTGATCTGAAATGAAATGTCTACTTGGTGTTAACTTACGATTACATTTCTGAAGATCTATATAAAGATCAAAATTATTTTATTATTACAGGGAAAAGGGAGACCAAAAAGCGCACCAGCACAAACGGAGCAGGAAGAAACCAGAACAAAAAAATGATTAAAAGGGCACTTTAATGTGGCAAAAGACCCATCCAATGCATTTCGAACGTCGCAGCGTTTAAAAAGAACGCTGCGACGTTCGAAATGCATTGGATGGGTCTTTTGCCACATTAAAGTGCCCTTTTAATCATTTTTTTGTTCTGGTTTCTTCCTGCTCCGTTTGTGCTGGTGCGCTTTTTGGTCTCCCTTTTCCCTGTATTGCATTGAGTAGCTGCACAGCTTGCCTGCCTGCCCTACCAGGATGTGAGTATTTGCATATTTTTCAGGGGAACCTGCCAATGAGACATATGGTGAGTGGGTTGCACCACACACCACCTGTCTTCAGGAGGATAGTACCCATTATATGACACAATAGGTACTATATCAATTGTTAGTACCCTGGTACAGTGGTCTGGCTTATTATCATTTTGAGATATACCTGCATTTGAGCGCTTCAGCTATTTTCCATATTATTTTATTATTACCCTACGTGTGGGGGCAAATGAAAGTCCTTTGCCCAAGACATTCATTAGAGTATGATCTATGCAAAAATTGGATAAATTAAAGATGCCCTTTGATTTTAATGTTGGGTCATCTGGATAGATTTGAGAGGGGAGGGTTGTTTTCCTAACTCTTGTTCCACTCCCTCTATGTCCTCTCCTGAATTCTGTCTTTTCCTTGTAATATTTTTGGGGGCTCCCAATAGAGGCGGATGGTTGGAATCCCAGGTGGATATTGATTGTCTCATTTTCTCCAACCTGTTTAAAAAATCCTCATTTTCTATTTCCTCTTTTTTATCCTTTAATACTTCGAATTTGTTATGGAGAGGAATGATAGGTGTTCTATGTTCCTGTCCTCCACGGGTGTTAGTATATTTCCATGGGGCACTATTATCTTTCCTATTATGTGGAGTATGTTGTTTATTCTGCTTCCTATTCTGTTTGGAATAGTGGGGATTCCATTGTTGATGTTTATGGACATTAGTACCCCATCCAGAGGAGTCTGTGGTGTCATTCCTTTGGTATTTGGACGGGAGTCTAGTGTGTTTCTCATGAGTGGGTCTAGTGTGAAAATTAGGATCCCTTGGTGTCCTTGGGATACTAATATTGGCTTTGGGGTTAGTATGAATGATTTGGGGCTATAGCACTGGATTCATGGGTATCATGTGTAACAGGATCTCCATCTGTAGTGGTTTCCTTTACTGTGTCCCAACATCTTTGTATATTAAGAGCATAATCTCTCTTGTCTCTAAGAAATGTTTTGTTCCTATTGATCAAAATTTGATTTTCTGATCTCCTCAATTTAACATTCATGTCTTTGGTTAGTTGCGGTAGTTTGTCTAGACAGGGAATCTCTAAAATCTCATTTTTTACTTTAGTTATTTTACTGTCTACTTCGATTATCTCTTTTTTCCTTTCTAGGATTAACAATCGAATTAGCTCTAATGAGCAGTGATCTTGAATTCTCTCCCATTCTTTGACAAACTCTGGACTATCTGTGACATACGTTGAGGGTTTGAGGACCCTAAGCCTTGGCTAAATTTTTACCCAAAAGACCCTGGTTTTCTTCCTATTTTTCTTCCTCCCCTTTTTATGTAATATATGTTTATTATGTGTTGTATTTGTCTGTAATGTGTTTGCACGATGTTATATATACTGTTCATATTATTATATATGTTTTTTATCCATTACACTTGATTATAGGGGGTTACCTGTTTGTATGACTTTATATGTCTTTTTTGATTGTGTGGCATCTTTGTTTTTAAGTATGATTACCCTTTTGATCTCTTAAATGCCACTGAACCATTCTGTTACAATTATTATGCCCATATTAACATTATGGAATTAAATACGAGAGGGGAGTATTCTAAAGACAAACAACCCCTCTCAGCCATCAATCTAATTGGTTGTTTGGTCATTGGTATTAACCAATGACGAATTTTGACAGACATATAAAGGACCCCAGACAGGTGCCCTAGATATGCCTGATGAAGTATACTTTCGTATACCAAACGCGTCGCGAATTGTGTTGCTGGCTCATATTTATATCATAGCCAGTACACACACAAGTGTTTTTATTCCGATCACGACTACAATTACTGAAACAGACAGGCATCCTAAGGACAGCTATAGGGGGCTTCTTTTCCTGCGCATGCGCAATGCATTCAGCCACGCTGACACTCGTGGAGGTCTGACAGCGTTACAGAGACAGCCCCAGCGCGCGGGACTGATTTCTGAGGATTGACACTGCCCCTGCATACCTTATGTGATGCCCTACCAAAAAGTTATCATCGAGATCGGGGATTATTAAAGTTTTATTCCATGTAAGTGGTTACTATCTTTTATTATTTGTAATACACTTCATTTCTCTTATCTTGGTGCGCTCTTGTGTTTTCTTTTTTTAAAGGGAGAAGTGCCTCAGACTTGAAGTAAACATAGAAAACAACCCTGCTGTGAACAGGTTTCCAACCTTTTTTTGGTTAAGGAACCCCACCTGAAATTCTGAGGAACCCCCAACCATCTCTAATAGCAACTCTGTGATCACATGCATTGTAAATGCTTCTATGTTTGATGACCAGAAAATAGCAGGCACCCATTTAATGATGCCCCAGGAATCCAAGAGTTCCTAGGAACCCTGGTTGAAAAACACTGTGAAAAACAGGCATTCTGTGGCATCATTAAATCCCATGGGCACTCTTAAGGCATACAGTACTTCAGTATTTTGAGGTATCTTTGATAAATGTTAGTCTGGCTACATCTGTATGTATTTGTAATAACAATCTTGGCACATGATAGAAAGTGTGTTTGAGAGAAGGTTTCAGAATTGATTGCAATGAAGAAAGTTGAGAGCCAGTTAGTAGAAAGTTGCAGTAGTCAAGATGAAGATGAAGAGAACATGCATGAAATGGTTCATTAATTTTTGTTTTTTCATTTTGGAGATGGTTGTCAGCTCCGAAGCACAGTTTATCCTTTCAAGCCCACCTGACAAACGGACTTTAGAAGGAATTAAATTGGTAAGTCTGAGAACCAACAACCCTGCTAACTACTTACTAGCTTTGCTTTTGCAAATGTCTCTGGTTTTTAGCAAGGCAGACATTGACAACAGGTAAAAAACAGTTTGCCCGCCTCGTCTGCCCACTTTTTCTTTGCAGTAAAGCCTCAGATTCAACTTGATCCTTTGATTTTTTTTCCTCCAGATTTGTGATAGCCTTATGTCTATACCAATAGTCTTTAAATTCCATTACTGTATTAACTTCTACCATCTCTGTTGGGAGGTTATTACACAAATCCATTACTTTTGCTTTGAAGAAATACTTCCCACAAGCCCCCTAAATATCCATATAGAGAAAGGCGCACAGCAAAAAGAGAGAGAGAGTGGGTCAAAGCTACTAAAAAATAACCTTTATTGGTCCAGGTTTGGAGGATGAACTCCTGTTCTAGCACTTCTCTTTCTCTGAAATAGGATTCCCTTGTTGAAATCATTGTACCTTGTTGAAACCCATTAGGTATTTGAAAGTTTCTATCATATCCGCCCTCTCCCTTGTACAGTATCGTTCCTTCTCTTTCTTGCTTCCAAAGGTCACTCTATCACAATATTCTTATTGTATAGAAATAAAGGGTGCTGTGGTTTTTCCTTTTTTGATTGTGTATTAAAACATGTTAGATGCATAATACTCTTGTCGTTAACAGAAATGTGCAATTTGTGCAGCTGTTCTTAATTATAAACAGTTGTATTATTTCTTGTTTATACACAATATAGAGGCATCTTGGGAATATTACACACCACATTATTCGCCCTTCAACCTATTAGATGCGAAACACATTTTATTTCCTATATGTGCCAAGACAAGAAAAGTGTTTAATTGGCCTGCAGTAATTGGTGTGTTTCTCCAGCATTGAGAGATAACATGCTTTTTTTCTAAAGTTTGCCCAAACCGATTTATGTGGAATCAGTTTACATGTTCTTCTCTTGAATGCAAACAGACTGCCCAAAAGTTTTTATTAATATAGCAATATTAAGATTTGTATCGTCTTTTTACAAATTAAACCGTGTCCAGTGGACACATTTTTTTCTAATGCTGTTATTTTATATTTGAATGTAATTTTAAACAGAATGACAGTTTCAGAACTGTATCAGTCTATATCACACCTGCGTATAGACATAGGAAATCGTGTAGTCCCGAGGAATACCTTGTAATTGGCCCAGCTGTTGGTAAACAGGTGGTAGACCTGTCCAAAGTTCGTAATTACTGTAATTACATTTTTTATGATTTTTGTTCCATATTACTCTGCTAAATGATATTTGAGTAGCCCAATATATTTCTAACGTTACTAAGCAACTTGGTGACTGGGAATTAAATAATGTGTAAGGAAAATTAACTTCTGGTTTAATACTAAAGTGTTCTTTCAAATATCAGCGTTAATCTTCACTCTGTGAATTGTGACAGTGTAATATAATTACACATGTACATTAACATGTGTTTGTATCAATTACAGGCAATGTTGTCTCTGAGGGCTACAGTTGACACATTTGCTGGATACCCTGTGCATATACAGGAGAAATTAGCCAACGTTGGTTGGTATGAATGGTAAGTAAAATGTATATTTCTATTGAACAACGGTTTGTATTAAATTACATGATAGTAACCCCATTGCATAGGAAATACCATTATGCAAATAAATATAGATAAAGCATTCATCTTTTTCTTGTAAGATAATTTATATATAGTGGGCCTGATAAATAATACGTTTTTACTCTCAATATTACTCTCAGTGGTTATGTCTGTAGCGCTGTTTCTCCCACACTCTGGAAGATGTGGTGGCTACTTAGTGTATGTGTTGCTATACTTGCGGCTCACAGGAGGCCTGAACCGCCGCTGCTGGGAGCCTGGGGTGTACATGGATCGTCCGGTGACAGCGCCTCCAACTGTGAGGGATCCTGACAGTGCCAGATAACCCCTTGACAGGACCCAATGCAATAATTACGCAGAGACGTATATAATAACAGGTTTACTGCAGGCAACTTAGATTACTATAACACAGACGGCTAGGTTAGATATAACAGCCGTACATATTCCAGGGCCAGAAAATATTACAGCAGATTTTCTCAGTCGCAACCGGATTCACCCGGGAGATTGGTTGTTAGACAACCAAGTATTCCACAGGTTGGTAGAACGCTGGGGACAGCCAGAGATAGATCTGATGGCTACTCACCAAAACAGAAAGGTGGCGAATTATTGCGCAAGGCATTTTCATCCCACCGCAAGTCACACAGATGCCCTCAGTTTGGAGTGGCAATTCAATCTGGCATATCTGTTTCCTCCAATTCCTCTCATTTCAAAGATAGTGAGGAAGATCAGGATTGATCAAGCAGAAGTGATACTGGTGGTACCATATTGGACGAGAAGACCATGGTTTGCCCATCTCATAAACATGGCAGTAGACACTCCATGGCATCTTCCAGATAGCAAGGAACTGATGCAATAAGCATCAGTATATCACCCAGACCCCAAACAATGGGCTTTGGCGCTTGGAGATTGAGTGGGAGACATTGAGAGAAAAAGGATTTTCAGATAGAACAATGAGACAATAAAGGGTGTACTTTCTTTTTCACATGACTGTATGTATATGTATGTAGCCATGCTGTAAAATGGACTGCAGTTTCCTCTCCTGCTGGCAGTAAGGCCTGGTAAGTAACAGGGATGCCAGCAGTAATCATGGAGGTTTGCCCTCACACCCTGGTGAGGTGCCCTATGTGTGGATGGGAGTGGCTACATACTCTGAGTCCACCATTAGTGACATCAGAGATGTGCCCGCCCCCTGGAGATATAAGGTACAGCACTGTTCAAAGTTAGGTGTTGAAGTAAGGAGCAGGTCTGCGTTGAGACCTGGGGACAGAGGGCGCTAGTGCTGTAACTAGTGGCCCTATACTGATAAATCAACAGCAAGCTGTGTACGCCATACTGTGTCCAGGGACCTGGCACAGGGGTGATCTCCCTAAGGGGAGAGGGGACCCCACTTCATTGGGAGGGTGTACTTTTGAAAGGAGAACACGGTGCAATGTGTGGCTAAGTGACTTACTGCGAGGGGCAGCTAGCCCACATCAAGCAATAAAGATGACCTTGAATAAAGACACTTCACTGTGTGAGTCTGGAATAACTCAGCAGGGGAAGGCATCACCAAGAAGGAGTTCCTCATCAGAACCATCCTCATGCGGACGCAGGGATCCTGATGAGGTGGAGGCGCTGCACTGGATATAGGTAGGACTCAAGCACACTACCTCAGCTGCCTGTCTGGGTTGGCAATCCCCACACAACATCATGCGGGAGACTCAGGAGTCCTGTTGCCAACAGGTGCACCACCAGACACAACCATGTAATGGGGACTGGTTAGACCACAGGGGCCAATGTGAGATTGGGTGGGTCAGGATAGGCCAGAAAATCCATTACATGTATATTATATGCAGTGTTCGACAAACCTATACATTTGCTCGCCCCGGGCGAGTGGATTTAACATCGTGGCGAGCTCCTATTGGCCCAAGCAGCACACATTTGGTACTAGGTGGCGAGTAGATTTTTTAGTGTGGCGAGTAGATTTTTTGGTGAATTGTCAACCACTGATTATATGTATATGTATTATGTCTTTATTTGTACAGCGCCATTAATGTACATAGCGCTTCACAGTAGTAATACACGTGGTAATCATATAAATAACAAATAATAAATAAATATAAATAACAGGTCATGGGAATAAGTGCTTCAGACAAACGTAACATTTAGGAAGAGGAGTTCCTGCTCCGAGGAGCTTACAATCTAATTGGTATGTAGGAGGAACGTACAGAACCAGTAGGAGGGCATTTTGGTAAGGGCTTCTGCAGGGGGCCAAGATTTATGTATCATGTGTCTAGTAATATCTATGGTGCTACTCATATGCATCTTTAAGCAAGTGTGTCTTAGGGCTGTTATATAGTGTGTGCGGCCGTGCGCTCGCGCGTGCCTGTGCGAAGGCGCGTGCACGTGCCGCACACGTTTTGTGTATATACTGTGCACGACTGTGTGTGTGTGTGTGTGTGTTTTTAAATAAATAAATAAAACCTACATACAGTACACATACATACAAACACACATACACACACACTTATATACACTCATATACTTACAGTACATTTTCAGCGGCGGTAGCGGTGCAATTTCTTTCTTTTTTTCTTCTTTCCCCCTGTCAGCCGGTTCTACTCTCCTTGCCTTGCGCGCGTGCCATTATAGAAAGGCTGACTGATGTCAGCCAACTAAAATTCCGCGCGCTCACGGTGTAGCGCGCGGGGCCGGCACTATAGAACGGGCCTTAAGATGGGTCGTAAAGGTTGATAGAGTGGGTGCTAGTCGGGTATCAGGGGAAGGGCATTCCAGAGGTGTAGGGCAGTCAGTGAGAAAGGTTTAAGGCAAGAGAGGGCTTTAGATACAAAGGGAGTAGAGAGAAGACATCCTTAAGCAGAACGCAAGAATCGGGATGGTGCATAGCGAGAAATTAGGGATGAGATGTAAGTAGGGGCAGAAGAGTGTAAAGCTTTAAAAGTGAGGAGGAGAATTGCATGTGTGATACAGGATTTGATAGGAAGCCAGGAGAGTGATTTCAGCAGGGGAGACACTGAGTCAGATCTAGGAAAGAGTAGAGTGATTCTGGCAGCAGCGTTTAGGATAGATTGTAGGGGAGACAGGTGTGAGGCAGGAAGGCTGGACAGCAGGAGGTTACAATAGTCAAGACGGGAGAGAATGAGGGCCTGAGTCAGAGTTTTAGCAGTCGAGCAACAGAGGAAAGGGCAAATCTTTGTAATATTGCGGAGGAAAAAGCAACAGGTTTTAGATACGTTTTGAATGTGAGAGGAGAATGTGAGAGAGGAGTCGAGTGTGACCCCTAGGCAGCATGCTTGAGGTACTGGGTGAATGATTGTACTTCCAACAGTAATGTGGAAGGAGGTAGTAAGGCCAGGTTTGGCAGGAAGTATGAGGAGTTCTGTTTTTGTCATGTTAAGTTTAAGTCACCGGAGGGCCATCCAGGATGATATAGCAGAGAGACATTCAGAAAGTTTGGTCTGTACAGCAGGTGTAAGGTCAGGGGTTTAAAAGTAAATTTGTGTGTCGTCAGCATAGAGGTGATATATAAACCCAAGGGATGTGATTAGGTCACCTAGAGAAAGCGTGTATAGAGAAAAGAGAAGAGGCCCCAGGACAGAACCCTGCTGCACCCCCACAGAGAGATCTATGGAGGAGGAGAAGGTGTTAGCAGAAGAGACACTGAAAGTACGATGGGAGAGGTAAGAGGAGATCCAGCATAGCGCTTTGTTACGAATACCAAGAGTATGGAGAATGTGGAGGAGAAGAGGGTGGTCCACGGTGTCAAATGCTGCAGAGAGGTTGAGTAAAATCAGCAGAGTGTAATGACCTCTGTCTTTGGCAGCATGGAGGTCATTAGTTATTTTAGTGAGGGCTGTTTCAGTCAAGTGAGCAGTGCGGAAGCCAGATTGTAGAGGGTCTAGGAGAGAATGAGTGTTGAGAAAGTGGAGCAAGAGAGAGAAAACAAGACGTTCAAGGAGTTTGGAGGCAAAAGACAGGAGGGAGACAGGTCGATAGTTAGAAAGACAGGTAGGGTCAAGCTTGCTGTTTTTGAGTAATGGTATAACGGTTGCATGTTTGAAGGAGGAGGGAAAGGTACCAGAATAGAGGGAGGTGTTATATATGTGTGTGTGCATAGGGGTTATAGTAGGAACAAGATGTTTTAGGAGATGGGAGGGAATGAGGTCAAGGGGGCAAGTGGTAGAGGGAGAAGAGGAGATCAGTAATGCTACATCCTCCTCTGTGACAGTGGAAAAAGAGTCAAGGAAGGCAGGAGGAGAGTTAGGAAGCAGTGTAGTTTGGGAGAAGGAAACAGAGGGGATGTTCTGGCGAATGGATTTCACATTTTCCTTGAAATAGTCAGCAAAGTCCTGAGGTGAAATGGAGGAAGAAGAGGCAGCTGGGGGTGGTTTGAGTAGAGAGTCAAAGACAGAGAAGAGTCGGCGTGGGTTAGACTTGTGTGTGTTGATTATATATGTATGTATATTTATATGTGTGTGTGTGTATGTGTATGTGTATATATATATACATATATATATATATATATATATATATATATATATATATATATATATATATATATATATATATATATATATATATATATATATATATATACATATATATACATATATATATATATATATATATATATATATATATATATACATGTAGAGGTATCAGTACCGTGTTAGCCGAGCTTCAATAATCAAAAAATAAATAGATGATACCGTTCTGTGGCTAACGAAATGCTTTTATTTGTGCGAGCTTTCGAGATACACTGATCTCTTCTTCCGGCGATGTTACAATGAATGAAGCAAGGATTACTTAAAAACAGTGTCTCTTGGAATGTTATCTGTGCTGGTCCTTCCCCCGATGTGGATGTGTTTTATGGCTAGAGGTGTCAAAGGGTTACTGAAAGCAAGTGAAGAAAGAGTGTGTATGTGTATCAGTGTGAATAAGAATGAATGGAGAGCCCACAGTATAAACAGTGCTCTACACAAGGTGTGTGTGGAGTGAGAGGGGATATAAATGGTGTGGGTGGGTGTGGAAATGTGAGAGTTTGTAGCACAACTAAAAGTGTGTGTGGATACTATGTGGTCCCTATTGGTGTATAGGGATGGAAAAATAAGGAGTATTGGTATGTGTGAGAGACAGCTGTGTGTGCATACATATAGCACAGTATGTACAGACATGGCCTTTAGCGCTCATGGGAAGAGAGTTCGCTAGTGTCAGTAATGACTCATAAAATTTCGATCTCTGTTTAGGCCACTGCTAAGTGTCCCGAACAGTTGCATAAATTTGTATTCATGCAACCGTCTCTCTTTCGGGGTTTTAAGATTACCTTTGAGTATGGCAACCCTCAGATCGTTCATCTTATGGCCAGAGTCAGAGAAATGTTCACCAACAGGACTGTCTCTTGTTCCGCGTGTCATTCTGAATGAACCTGCATCGCCATAGCATCACACGCGGAACAAGAGACAGTCCTGTTGGCGAACATTTCTCTGACTCTGGCCATAAGATGAACGATCTGAGGGTTGCCATACTCAAAGGTAATCTTAAAACCCCGAAAGAGAGACGGTTGCATGAAGACAAATGTATGCAACTGTTCGGGACACTTAGCAGTGGCCTAAACAGAGATCGAAATTTTATGAGTCATTACTGACACTAGCGAACTCTCTTCCCATGAGCGCTAAAGGCCATGTCTGTACATACTGTGCTATATGTATGCACACACAGCTGTCTCTCACACATACCAATACTCCTTATTTTTCCATCCCTATACACCAATAGGGACCACATAGTATCCACACACACTTTTAATTGTGCTACAAACTCTCACATTTCCACACCCACCCACACCATTTATATCCCCTCTCACTCCACACACACCTTGTGTAGAGCACTGTTTATACTGTGGGCTCTCCATTCATTCTTATTCACACTGATACACATACACACTCTTTCTTCACTTGCTTTCAGTAACCCTTTGACACCTCTAGCCATAAAACACATCCACATCGGGGGAAAGTCCAGCACATATAACATTCCAAGAGATACTGTTTTTAAGTAATCCTTGCTTCATTCATTGTAACATCACCGGAAGAAGAGATCAGTGTATCTCGAAAGCTCGCACAAATAAAAGCATTTCGTTAGCCACAGAACGGTATCATCTATTTATTTTTTGATTATATATATATATATATGTGTATATAGTATGAGTATTTACTTTATGTAACGACTAGGACAAGAGAGTCTAATCAGTGTGTGAGTTAATGCCTAAAGAAGCAGCATTTTGAATGTAACTTGCAGAAAGAGATAGATTGCATGAACTTGAAAGGGAAGTGTGGTGTTAGGCAACGGACATGGTGACCTGTAAGATGGGGAGTGTATTCCATTGGCTTAAGCCTGCAGGTTTGGGCTGAGTCCTGAGCATAGCAGGAGTGCTGGTCAGTGAAGCCGAGGTCAGCAAACAGGAGCATGGTCAAAAGCCGGGTTCATAACTGGCAGCAGAGAAAACAGATCAGAGAAAGAGTAACAGCAAGCCTGGGTCAAGATGAACAAACCAAGCAGAACTGGCAACAAGGAAACAGCAGGATTTTAAAGGAAGTCAAGGATCAAATATTGAGATACATATACAGATGTAGCCAATGTAATTGTAACCCGTGGTGCTCTGCCGAGGGTGAAATGGCACAATAGCCGGCCCCCTTCATGCACACAGTTGATTCAATGACTGCTTCTCCCGCTACCAATTCCGCTGCAGAGCGCCACAAGTTGCAATAATATTGGCAACATCAGTACCTTCACGTATAAATTCCCTTCACTATTACACATGTAACGGGTTTTCCCCCCCCCCCCAATCTCACATTGGCCCGGGTACTCTAATAACCAACCCCCATTACATGTTTGTGTTTGTTGGTGCACCTGTAGGCAACAGAACTCCTGAGTCTCCCGCTTGATGTTAGTAGGGGATTTCCAGCAGGACAGGTAGCTGAGGTAGTGGGTGCGAGTTCCACTTACATCATGTGCAGCGCCTCCACCTCATCAGGGTCTATGCTTCCGCAGGGAGATGGTCCTGGTGAGGAACTCCTTCTTGGTGGTGCCATCCACTGTTGAGTAATTTCACACTCACACAGTGGGGGTATCGTTAACAAGGTCATCTTTATTGTAGACGGTGATGTAGCAGACTGCCCCATGCAGCTGCCGCCTCTAGCCGCACATCTCTCCGTGCTGTCCCTTCGCCAGGTATGCCCTCCCGAATTGGAGTGGGATTCCCTCTTCTCCTAGGGAGATCCTCTCTGTGCCAGGTCCCTGGACACAGAGTGGCTTAGACAGGCTGATTGGTCAACCTGGACCGCTAGTTACGTCACTAGGGTCACAAAGTGTTCCTACAATCCCTTATGCAGGAAAATACAACTTCCCAACAACTTCCCACAGCTGCTGGAACACACTCTTAGAACCACTCTAACTAACTGTGTTGTGCCTTATATACTTCAGGAGGCAGGTGCATCCCTGATGTCACTATCCAGAGACTCAGAGCATACAGCCACTCCCCTCCATACATAGGGCACATCACCATTGGATGAAGGAAAACCTCCATAACTACTGCTGGCATACCTGTTCTTACCAGGACTTACTGCCAACAGAGAGGAAAGCAATATACCATTATTATGCATGGCTATACACAATACAAATAGGGAACATCTATCCTGCTCCAGTCCCACAGTCATGGCGGAGATCTCCCAATAATTTGGTGGCCTATAGCATTGGGGCACAAAAACAGGAAATGACGTTCAAAATATGAACACATTAACAGAGACCAATACAATAGTTACTGAGAGCGCTGCTCATAGCAACTTCAAATCACCAGGATGCGGGTGGATGGTAGAAAGGAACGTCAGCAGCTGTGCTTCTTTGTAGGGGCTCTTCCTCCTTCCCCTTATGGTTATGGAGTTATGCTTTGTCATAGATATTACCTTTAGGATTTTAGGGATGCAGCAGGTCACACCAGCATTGTTCTCCTCAGAGGAAGGCAGTTAGTTACAAGCAGCATTATGTCAGCAGGGGGGCTCTGGAGGTGGACTGAGTTCATTGCAGTCCGGGGCCCCCCTTTTCCTTAGATACATACCTTTCCAATGTAGTGCCGATGCCATTCCCTCCAGGGCAAACACAATGGTGGTTTAAATTCTCTGGGTTACGCAGAAGAATTGGCTTACAGAAGGGGGATTACAACCCTCAGAAAGCCATAGAACTGCTGGATCACATGGGAAGTACAGCCAATAGGGCTGCAGCATTCCCCTACACCAGAAAGGATACATTTGGCACATCTGCACCACGCTAGTCAGTCAGAGCTGGGACCAGGATAGGGTAGGTTGTGTGTGCATGGCGTCTGCAACCCCTGCACTAGGCCAGAGACCCCCATCGGCCCCAGCTAGTCCCCGACTCCACTGTTCAGTTTGTGGCTGCTAAAGGGACAGGCCCTTAGACTGGGACTCTGCCCCATTTAGCATTTAGAGTGTCAGGGACACAGAAGGATGCTGCTCTGTAGTTGCAGCCTGTGGTCTGGGACAAGACCACCACAGCGAAGCACAGAGACTACCTTCATGGTGATATTATCCACGCCGGAATTCACTCCACATGGAGGCGGACGCTATCACGGATAACGTTGCTGGATCAGCGGATCCCTTATCTTCAGTCGGTGATACCAGGTGCTAGAGCACCTGGAAGGTATACTAACATTCCACAAGTGCACCAACAGTACACGCAGGTGTGGGCAGCGCTGTCACACAAACTTTGGGTGGGTTGACTCTGTGGACACCAGGGTGGTTGGGTGCCCTGGGGCACCTCAGTACTTTGGGGTAAACCCCACCGGGGTGTGGACACGGTGTTGGGGGCACGGTGTGGGGGTACGTCCCTGCGAGGCCTGAGTGGTTCTGGATTATCATTATTATCACGCATTCAGTAAACTTGTTATACTATACCAGTGTGTATTATTTATATAATGTCCTGCACGGGGTTATCCAACACTGTTTGGATCCCGCGCAGGTGGAGGCGCTGTCACAAGACGGATCAGGTACTGTCACGTCTGTATGCCCGCAGACCAAGCTAGACCCCAGTACTGAGGTGGGAACGGTATGATACCACACACCCACAGCAGTGGGAGCAAGCCCGGAGTGTGGTATAGCATTGCTGGGCCTGTTGGAAGAGTTGTTAGTGTGTACTTGCAATGCTTGGGCAATGTCCGTGATAGTAGTCGTGTCCGTTTGCCAATGTTCAGGGATCCAGAGGGTAGAGTCGTCAGAGGGCAAGCCAGGTCCTAGGAAGCCAGAGGTCAGCGGAGTCGTATGTGTAGCAGGGTTCAAAGGGATACCAGAGAGCAGAGTAGTCCAGGGTAAGCAGGGGTCAAAGCCAGGGAAATCCAAAGTAACGCAGGAGCAGGTAATCACAGGAGCACAGAGGGAGCACCGCATAGGTCAGGTACACACAGGGAAACAGGTAACTATGCAGAGCGAGGAAGAGGTGGACAGACAGGGATTATTAAGGAAGGTGCACCAATGACAGAGAGGTGAGGAGTAGAGAGAGAAGTGGGTCTATTTTGATCTGGTTTAAAACTGATTGGCCGGCGAAGCCGGCCAATTCAGTTGAACAGCAATTCTACTTGTTGCCAAGTAGAACAAAGAAAAACCAGTCAAACAAATATTCAAAAGAAGACCAACAAGTGCACTGTTAAAGTGCACTTAAAGCAGAAGGGTTAACTCTAAAGAACCCTTGATGGGGGATACCGAGCAGAGCACCCCGCCTAACGCCCACTGGGAGGCAAACTCTGAAACCGTCCCAGTAGACTCGGCGTATGAGTACTCTGCCCGAATACGGGAGTGCATGAGCGCCCGGAACATGACCACGATGTTTGTTGGGACCCCCCCTCCAAACACTGCCTCCTGGTTTTACAAATGGCTACCTTAGCCAATGCCAGGAGCAGGTTGACCAGGAGATCCCTAGGCTTATCATTCCGGGATACTGGGCACCCAAAAATAAAAAGATGAGGGGAGAAGTGTTGCCAGAACTGCAGGATAAGGCTCCTCAAGAAGGAAAAGAGGGGCTGCAGTCTGGCGCAACTCGAATAAATGTGATTATATGGACTCTCGCTCGCCACAAAAGGGACAGGCGGCGGGGTAGTCCGTGAAATGTGCCAAATACTCTCCTGTGCTCAGTGCACCGTGGAGGACACTAGTTTGAAGAAGTAGTTAATTCTACGAAACTAGTTGGATGTAACATTCTATTGCCTTATATCTGCTTACATTGGCCTTTGTCTATGTATTGGCCTGTCCTGTTTTTATTTCATCCTGTGTGCTGTTTTGGACACTTGTGAGAGACTTTGTAAGACTGTTCAAACTTCCCTATTGAATCCACCACTGCTGTGTAGACAGTGATGTCATTACACAGCGTCCCGGGACCGAGCGGCACCGTGGCACGCTGAGGGCACCCCAGCAAGCCGCGTTTTAACCTCTGTGCAGAGGATACACCTGCCGAGGTACAGGAGCAGCTTCATATCGGCCAGGAAGCAGGAGCGATTTCACCGAGCCCCAGTACCAGCTGCTGAACCTGGCTGCATGAAGGGAAATCCCCTTGGGAGTGAAAAGACTGACGTCCTGCCCCAGAATCAACTGAGCTGCAGCAGCAGAGGGAAGCAAGCACCTGAATCTACAGCTAACAGCTGCCGAGTGGTAAACAGTGTGATACACACTACATGCCTTTTACCAACTTTTTTCATGTACGCAGATATATTACCCCCTTTTTAATTCTATAATATATTGTTGAATTTGCTTCACTATTTGGCATTGTGCGCTGTTTTCTTTTGTTTCCCTCATATAAGACCCTGCATTTATCTGGCTGGATGGACTCCGGAGAGAAAAGAATTACATAGAATCTCCGGGTTCTGTCCCGGATGCTCTCTGGGTCAGTCAGAGGGGTACAAGCAGGTGATATGTCTACGGTTTCCCCTCTTTTTCTCCTGCGCGTAGAAGAGGCGCGACCCGCGATCCATCTCCCGAAGGAAGTGGATGCGGGATCGCACATACGCCCCCCCGAGCTCTCCGATCTTCCAAGTCCCGGAGAGCGCACTTCCTCTCTACGTACTGTGACAGAGTCACTGACTCAGTAGGCTGTGACAGTGAATGGAGAGATGCTGCAGCCAGATCACTGACTGTTAATCTCCTCAGACAGAGAAAGCACAGCTGAAGACTGATTAAACAGGGGCTGAACGCATGAGTGAAACAAGTGCTTTAAAAAGCAGGAAGTTGCTCACACAAGGTGAGCTTGTTTTTCCACAGGAAGGTGGAGAGAACTCCCCCGGTTTGGAAGCCGTAGCAGCTGATGCTGCTCTGGTCCCGCAGTCCTGCGAGGAGCTCTGCTGCTCGGACCAGCTGGGACCCCAACCCAGGGTAAAGATTGCTGCGAAGCTGGACAAAGCCTGCTCCCCGGAACCGTGTTCCTGTTTGCTGTTTGTAGCTGAAACAGATAAGACTTTATTCTTATTATGCTTATTGGTTATCGTTTGTGTACTGCACCGACACACTTTATTCGAGCAAATACCCAGTATGTACCTGGCAGATACCTGGAATGCGCCGCTCCTCACCTCTGACAAGCCCCGTTGCGTTTGCCTTCCCAGCCTGGGTTCATGCCTGGCTGACGGGCGGCTGATCTGTTAAATGATAATGATTAGGATTTAATAGGCTGCAATGCTTCGCGTGTCTACCAGATGGCATAAATTCATGAATTGTAATGCAGTATATATATATATATACTGTGCAGTATTGCAGCCAGCGGGAATAAAATGCTTCAATCCCTGCCTGGAAAATACCTCAATGCACTCGGGCAGAAAACAGTCACAAACCTCAATACACCCGGGTATACCCGAATTCGTGGGACTAGCCGAGCTCGAATAAAGTGTGTCGCCAGTGTAGCATGTTTTGGGCATGACCAGATTAGCTGGCTGTCCTGTTAGTAAGGGCTCAAGAAGTGAGTTAGAGTCCCTAACGGGACTAGGCTTTAATTTGCAAGAAAGTAGTTTCTTAAAGGGACAGTGCACCTGTACGTATTTTGGTTGTGGCTAATAAACCACTAGTGTTTAAAGTTTCCCATCGTGTCAAGCGTCTTACTGACCCCGCCGCGAGGCCGTCCTGCCACAGGTCGTGGCAGTGGTGGGATGCTACGCCTCTGGGGGTCAGTAGATGAAGATGTGTTGAGACACTGAACTCAAGCGGGAAAAAAAAAATGATTTTTTGCTGAAGCATGGAAGTTACAGCTAGCAAGCGCTGAGTGTAAATTTTGCCCCGTCGGGTATGAAAGGATTGCTGTGTAAAGCTAATGCCTTTTGCTGAAGTGAGTGAATTTGCAGCTAGCAAGTGCTGTGAGCAAAGTTTGCCCTGTCTGGTAAAAAAGAAAGTGAAAGTGAATTTTGGCAAAGATGTTGGCCTAAGAAGAACCCAGAAGGTTCAAAGATTGTAAAGCCCATACAAGTTACGTGTGTTGTGCAAAGTCTGCCTCGTCGGGTGTGAAAAAAACAAAAAAAAACAAAAAAAAACCCGGGGTTTTAAAATGGCCGCCGTCAAGTGTAAGTTTTGCAATGTACATAACCATACAAAACAGTGTCCCTTCAGGCCATACGATGATGATGATGATGATGATGATGATGATGATGACTCGTATGTGGCCCCTGGAGGAGAGCCGTACCCACAGATGAATTTAGTATGCTGGGCCTGTCATAAAGTAGGTCACATGGAAGATGTGTGCCTCAAAATTTTCAAAGACAAACAGCTGCAAAAGCAAGTAACACCCAATGAGTGCAAGCAAGATGTGGAAGCTGTGCCCAGTACCACTGATATCTCTGGAGCTAATAAAGCAAAAAGAAAGAAGAAAAAGAAAACTGTTCCTCAAATCACAGGGGAAGTGACTAAGTCACTTGAACCTGCGCTGTCAGGACATGCGTCAGAAAGGCGCCGAGATGTGCTGCAGACCGGAGTGACCGGCAGAATTGTCACAGGAACGGTGGCAAAGGAAAAGGAGGAGCAAAGGGAAGCTGAATCCTTGATCCAGGGAAAAGAGGCCTTAATTTCTGCACTCCAAACTGCCCAGCGTGATTATGATGTCTTGCAGAAACAATTAAATAGGGAGCGAGAAGCTAATGCCGAGGTACAGAGGTGTATACTCCCAGCTATACAAGAGTATGCGGCATTAAAGAAAACAGAGCATCTCTTGCGGAGTGAGTTGGAGGAGCTGACGACAAGTTTGAATAAGGCCAATACCGCAATTGCTAACATGGAATCAGAGAGAACAAGTCCTGACTGGAGACTATGCTATCAGATGTCCCAGAGGGATGTGCAAAACTTCATCAAAGACTTAGAAGTTTCTCACCAAGAAGCTAGCACGCTCAAAACAGAGCTGGAGCTCTCACGCCAGGAGGGCCACAGTCTAAACACAGAGCTGGGTATGTTGAAGGAAACCCATGAGAATGCCCTGAGGGATTTAGAGACTGTAAAGAAGGGGAATGTAAGTCTGACGCAGAAAAATTCAGACTTGACTGATCAAATCAGTAAAGGTGATAAGAAGCTCCACGAAGCAGGAAAAGTGGAGAAGCAATTGATTCAGGAAAAGCTAGAGGTGCAGGAAGCACTGCAGAATGCAGAGAGGATGCAACGTGTCTCCCTGCAGCAGCACACACAGGCAACGCACTTATGGCAGAGCCAGCTGCAAGAGCTACATGCAAGTCTGCAAGCAGCCAAGGAGAAGCAGCGAGTGCTACAGGAACGGCTGAGTACCCAGTATGTCCCCACAGAACAGCATGAGGAACTGAGGGCCACGCTGTACACCACAAGAGCATCGCTAGAGGCAGAGCTGGGTACTTTGAAGAAAGCCAATGAAATGGTCCTAAGGGATATAGAGACTGTGAAAATGGAGAATATAAACCTGAAGGAAGAGGTTTTAAACCTGACTGGTCAGGTCAGTGATGGGACTGAGAAGCTTCACCAAGCGCAGAAAGTGAAGACACAATTGGCGCAAGAAAAAAATGAAGTACAGGCTGCTCTGCAGAATGCAAAGAAAATGCTGGATAAAGAATGCCTCGCCCTGGAGCAGCTGAAGATCACGTTGAGCGCCACAAGAGCATCGCTGGAGGCGGAGCTTAGAAGCCAGGTGACTCTGTGTGAGAGGGAACATGAGAAGGTCCAAAGACTGGAGCAAGAGCTGGAGAAGCAGAGAGGCAACTCCATCTCCATGAGTCAGTATGCCAAGGAGAAAGAAGCCTGGAAGACAGAAGCAACAGCGATACTGGCGACAAGAACTGCAGAGCTCAAAAAGATGGAGGAGGCATTGATGCAAACTCAGAGTAAGCACCGGGAAGAGGTGAAGGCCCTGAGAGGGGACTGGCAGCATCAGATTGAAGAGCTGCAAACGCAGATGGCTGAGCACGAGATGCAGCCCGCCAAGACGGAGGAGGTGTCCGTCCGTCAGGTGGCCTGCCTGATGTTGCACCATGAAACTGAGATGGCTGATATCCACAAGCGGCTGGACTACACGACCAATGAGGGGGCCCGGCTACAGCTGGAGCTAGACAAGGTCTGGGAGGAGCACCAGCAGCTGCAGTTCCAGAATAAAGAAAGAGAGACAGATTTAAGCCTTGCTCTGAGTCTGCTAGGAGACGTAGAATCGCGACTCAATTCTAACGAAGATGAACTAGCAGCCGCACTGAGTGAAAGAAGAAAGGCAGAAGGACTGCTTCAAGACCTGAGGAAGGACCTGGAGTCTGAGCGGGCTGGCCGCAGGATGGCGGAGAAACAAAAGTGTGACCTAGGCAAGGAGCTCGAGTCTCTAAAGTCTGAGCGGGACGCTACGTTGGACTCTACTGCTGCCCAGCAGGAGGTTTCTCAGATGAAGCTGGAGGAAAAGCTTACAAGCCCAATACAGACGTTTGGGTCACTGAAGCAGTCCAAGGAAAAGGTGGTGGTAGAGATAAAGTCAAAGGATGATGAAGGGGAGGCTGCACTGGAACATGTTTTACCAGAGCCCGCTGTCTATGCAGACTATATCTTAAGTTATCTTCAAAACCCTGCTGTTCTCATAGAAGAACAAAAAGCGGATATGACACAAATTGAAGACATGCTGATTAAAGAATTTATAGGTCAGCAGCTGATTCTTATAGTCAGCTGTCTAGATACCAGTGAAGAAGCAGGCAGGAAACGCCTTCTTGCTGTCCTACAAGAGATGCTTGTGATACCTAATACACCAACTTCCCTTATAACGTGTCTAGTGGAATTATTGCTCCGTATTGTTAAAGATGATGACCGGAGAATTCAGATTGTGGCAGAAATAGTCTCTGAGCTGCGAGAGCCAATTGTTAGCGTGGATATACCAGCGGATGCCGCGAAATCAAGGAAATTACAGTTAAAGATTGCAGATTTAAGAGTGCAGCTTAACGAAGCCAAACAAGCCTTGGAGGACTCCATAGTTTTACAAGATTTCAGTCTTGCATCTGAATTAAAGGAGATAGTGAGGTACCAGTCCTCAGGCCCAGATGGCCTGGTAATTACCCCAAAAAGAAAATGCCTAAATTGGAAGGCAAGAAAAAAAAAAGGGGGAGGGAAGGGCCGACGTCAGACATTGGCGACAAAGATGCTGGTGCACGGGAATGGTGCATGGGCCGCTCCACAGGACAATGTTTCGCTGGGGAGAGGGATATGTGACAGAGTCACTGACTCAGTAGGCTGTGACAGTGAATGGAGAGATGCTGCAGCCAGATCACTGAGTGTTAATCTCCTCAGACAGAGAAAGCACAGCTGAAGACTGATTAAACAGGGGCTGAACTCATGAGTGAAACAAGTGCTTTAAAAAGCAGGAAGTTGCTCACACAAGGTGAGCTTGTTTTTCCACAGGAAGGTGGAGAGAACTCTCCCGGCTTGGAAACCGTAGCAGCTGCTGCTGCTCTGGTACCGCAGTCCTGCGAGGAGCTCTGCTGCTGGGACCAGCTGGGACCCCAACCCAGGGTAAAGATAAAGATACAGATTGCTGCGAGGCTGGACAAAGCCTGCTCCCCGGAACCGTGTTCCTGTTTGCTGTTTGGAGCTGAAACAGATAAGACTTTATTCTTATTATGCTTATTGGTTATCGTTTGTGTAGCATGTTTTGGGCATGACCAGATTAGCTGGTTGTCCTGTTAGTAAGGGCTCAAGAAGTGAGTTAGTGTCCCTAACGGGACTAGGCTTTAATTTGCAAGAAAGTAGTCTCTTAAAGGGACAGTGCACCCGTACTTATTTGGTTGTGGCTAATAAACCACTAGTGTTTAAAGTTTCCCATCGTGTCAAGCGTCCTACTGACCCCGCCGCGAGGCCGTCCTGCCACAGTACATACTCTGCAGGTATTGGTCTCCTGCCACAGACAGCCGCTTCTCGAGATCGAGCACCTCCTCCCTGAGGGCCTCGATCTCAGCATCGCGCCGCCCGCTGGCACCTTTGGTGTACTCCTGACACACGAGGCGCAGATGAACCTTGCCCACGTCCCACCACTGCTCTAACGTGGCAAAGTCTGACCTGCAACCTCTCCAGGCCATCCAAACGTCTCGGACCGACGTCGCAAACCCCTTGTCCTCCAACAACGTATTGTTGAAGTGCCAATATGCGGCTGAGGGTGCTGCAGGTAGCAGCGTCACCGTCACGGACGCACAATTGTGGTCCGAAAACGGTGCCAGCCTAATGGCACTGGACTGGGCTCTTGAAAGGCTGTGGCTGGAAATATACAGCCTGTCGATCCGGGACAGGACATCCGTTCACCCCTAAACACCCTAACATGGGTCAACTCAGTGGATGCCTCAGGATGTTGTTCTCGCCAGACGTCTACCAAGGAGTAGCGGGTGATGACCTCCCGCAATGCCGACGCAGAACAGGGCTGTGGCTCCGGACCATTCCGGTCTTTCCGAGCCTCGAGGGTACAGTTAAAATCACCCCCGAGCACCACATATTCGTCCGCGTCGACTGTCTCCAGGTATTCAGACATTCTGACGAAGAACTGCCTTCTCAGAGGTCCGGTGGCAGGAGCATACACGTTCAGGAAATTAAACGTGTAGTCCTCGTGCCGGACCCTGAGATGCAACAGGCTACCTGGAACAACAGTTTTGGCAAGCAGTAGCTCTGGTTGAAAGGACTCAGAGAACAGGGTCACCACCCCACTAGATGACGAAGTGAGGTGGCTAAAGAAGACACTGCCTCGCCACTCCAAATGCCAGCTGGCTTTAGCCTCTGGAGTGGTATGGGTTTCCTGCAGGAAACTCACAGAATACTTTCCCTTCTGTAAAAAGGAGAGTACCTGGAACCTGCGAAACCCGTCCTTACAGCCATTCACGTTAAGTGTACCGATGCTCAAAGCCATTGGTAATCAGGAGTTTTGCTTTCCACAGGCGCTCAGGGAGCTACACCCCGAGAAGCCTTTATGTGGTCTCGCATCAATTTATGAAATTTCAGGACACGAAGATGGATAGGCCCAGAGATTTTGGCCTTGTGGTTAGCCCTGATGTATACTAAGAGAGAGTGGAGAATGACCGAGGCATCCTTCCACCTTCCAAGGGCCAACTGCACCTTCGTGGTTCCGTGTTTGCAGAGGGTATCCTCCAGGAAACCATCTAGCTCCTGGGCAGGGATAATGGGGGTCAAAGAGTCCACCGCCTCCGCGGTGCCAGAGGACTCCTCACTGAGCCCCAACTCCCCGAGCTCCTCTTGACTGAAAAACTGAGGATCCCCGCCCTTCCCTGCGGGGGCCTTTCTCAGCCTTAAAGTGGGTCCCCTCCTCGGTGTTTCCGCGAGGGGGTCCACTATATCCTCCACATCCAACGCCGGGGTGGGATGTTCAGGGGTAGCTGGTGGCGGTATGGCGGAGGTAGCGGTCTCCCTACTGTCCTCGGGGGCCAACGAGGCACACAGTGCCCTCCTGGTCTCCTCTACCACCATGCGAACGGGCGTTCGCATTAATCGTGGGAGGGCACGTTTCAGCAAGTACCTCATAGGGAGGGTCCAGCCCAGCAGTCGCCTCCAACAAAGTGCCCGACCAAAACTCCTCACCAGGAGAGCTCACATCTGGCATCTCCCAGATGCAAAATGAAGTGCTCGCTAAAACACCCTCACCCACACCCGCCTCCCCCGCTCCATCCTCCAAACCTCCAACCACGGGGGTCAGCCCTAGCCCATCCCCTTCTTCCGGTGACACAAACCGGGGCTCAGCCTCAGGTGTGCCACCCGAAGGCGGCACAGCCGGAGGGGGATCCTGGCCGACCTCTGAGTCCCCGAAGACAACTGTGTCCGGCGCGTCAGATTCACCGAAACACAAGTCCCCGGGGGATGTTCTCCAACTGGGAGGGGTGTTGGAAGGCTCCCCAACGTCCATTTCTAGGAGCAAAGCCTCATGTTGTTGAGCACTTTGATCTTCCACCCCAGGGACGCCGGGTACCTCCTCCTGCATTCCCTCCAGATCTTCAAGGGGGGGGACTGCATATTTATTGGGTCCGGCTTACACTGGCTAATCCTAACCTGTGGGCCGGACAGGGCCACCTTGTGCGGAATTGATGTTGCATTCCGCTTCGGAGACTTCTGAGGGTGAACGTAATATGGTTCACCCTCCTCGCCTTCCTCAATCACCCTCTTGTTCTTAGTTTTTTCTTTCCTCTTCCTAGGGATTGATTCCCCAAAAAAGGGTACCGCTACCTCCTCAGAGGGAGCCTCCCACCGCTTCCCCGCACCCTGTACGATGCTTAGATTGGGGGTAGGGTGCTCCTGGGGGGAGACAGCAACAACAGCGGGTGACTTCTTCAGGGTGACTCTTTTCTTCTCCCTCTTTTTCCTGGGGAGCAACCACAGGGTGTCTCCTCCCGGGGGGGGACAGCGACAACAGAGGGTGGCCGCTCCAGGGCGACCCCCTCCCTCCGCTCCCCGGGGAGAGGTGCAAATGTCACTGCTCAAGATGGGGCAGCGACATCTCCTGTAGTCCCAGGGGGGACCTGGGCCCCCGAGGACCCCTCTGTGGTGGTCGCAGATGTCACTGTTCGAGATGGGACAGCGACATCTCCTGCGGTCCCAGGGGGGGCCTGGGCCCTCGAGGGTTTTTCCTTCTCCCTCTGTTCTTTGGGGAGAGGTACAGACGTCACTGTTCGGGATGGGACAGCGACATCTCTTGTGGTCCCTGAAGGGACCCGGGCCCCCGAGGGCCCCGGTGTGGTGGGCACAGCGGCACCGGGTGTCTTGGCAGAGGGAGGGGCGGGTGCAGGAGCTAAATTGGGATTTCTATTCCCGTTGGGGCAACTCCTACGAGTGTGCCCCAGCTCCTTGCACAAATAGCACCTTACCCCCTCTGTGTCATAGTACACGGTGTATGTTATGCCCTCGTAGGGCAACCCAAAAGAACCCTCCAAAGATTCTGTGCTCCCCGGCAGCAGCACTTGTACCTGCCGCCTAAATGAGAGCACGTGCCTCAGCGCTCTATCCCTGCAGCCCAGCGGAATTTTTGTTATGGGAGATTTAATATCTCCCAGGGCTTGCAGGCGTGGGCGCATGAGCCTGTCTGGGATGAAGGGGGGCACATTGGACAGGATGATTTTTGTGCCTAACCCCTCCATGGGTTCTATGGGGATGTAGGTCCCCCCTACATTGATGCCTTTCTGCACCAAGGTGTGGGTGGCAGCCAGCGTACGGAGGAAGAAAATGCCCCTCCCATACATCTTGCTGGCTGCCACCACAGCAAAGGGACCCACAATGTCTGCCACAGCCCTCACATAGATCTCCATGTTAAGGCCAGGTGACATTGGGCACCTCACCCCAAGCTTCCTGCTCACACCGGGCGTGGCCCCAGCGTTGTTGTTGCTGGGGTCAATGCCTGCAGCTGCCACCTGCACCCATGTTGGAACTGGGACTGCAGGGGTTAAACTGACAACAGGCACTGGGGGATGCGTGGCCAGGGCACTGGAAGGACCAGGCCTAGGGCTGTGGTTATTGATCCTAGGGGCACCAGTTTTTGGAGTCCGATGTCCAGGTGTGGCCCCCATTACTGCACTAGTCCTATTCCCCCCAGGCATGATAAAATAAGCCTCTAAGTAAGGGGAGGAAATAGTGCTTAGGGAGAGAGATGCAGAGAGGAAACTGTCCCTTTAAGAACCAATTAACTATCTCTGCACAGGGAGGGGAAGAAAAACAGCTTTTTAAAACCTGCTGTAATCTTCTCTTTTCTCCCATTATTAACTCTCTCTCTTACAAGAAACCACACCACAATATTGAAAGTAAGTTAAAGTAAGACATAGAGCTCCCAAAAATTGCAAATGACAAAAGGAAATCAGGCTTAAATTAAAGTGAAACTAGAAGTAAAATAAACAGCCAGGGGTAGGGGAGGAGAGAGGGTCTGAGACTACAGTTTCCAGCCAGCCACAGTATAGCTTTGCTGGGTTGAATCACTGCAGCCTCTGGGTGAAAAACAAAAACGGTTTTTAAACCTGAAAAAGCACCCAAAACCCTCTAAAAACTCACAGTATACTCACAGTATACTCCCCCACAGATCCACAGCAAAATATAACAAATAAAGAAAGAATAAAGCTGATTCCTTACCAAATGCCTGGGAGCTCTTCACACATGCTTCACAGTGAGAAGCTGGAGATAGGTCAGGGAGAGAAGAGGAGGAGACAGAAGGGGCAGTCAGGGGAATGGCCTGTACAGCTTGGGAGGTGGAGACAGGGGGAACCTGATAAGAAGCATCTGTGCGCGTGCCCCCTGTAAGCTGTGGATGCGCGCGCACAGGTTGCAACACAGGCGCGGACCGCACGGAGCAGGGGAAGACCGCAGGAGGAGGATGGAGCCAAGAGGAGGGGAACGCACGCGAGGCCTGTGCCTGCACGATGGCCAGCAAAGGCATGGAGGAGCATGCACGCGCGTCCTCCGTGGGCTGAAGGGGTGCACGCACTGGACATGTCACGAGGGGCGCGGAACACCGCGCCGTGGGCACCATGCGAAGAGGAGGCAACGGGACGGATGGCACCACAGGGGAAGGTAAAGGAGCTACCGCTGGGGAGAGGGAGTGGGGAGGATCAAGGCAAGGGTTAAGGGAGCGCGTAGGCATGCGGGACCTGCGGGGAACGCGCTGCGGCAAGGGGAGAGAGGTAGAAGGTGAAGGAGAGGAGTGGGAAGGAGAAGAAAGGGTGACAGGAGATGCGAGAGAGGGACAAGGAGAGGAAGGAATCTCCTGAGTCGTCACAGGTACACCCCAGACTCCCAGCAGCAGAGGTTCAGGCCTCCTGTGAGCCGCAGGTGTAGCACCACACACACAGTAGTTGCCATATCTTGCAGGGGTGATAGAATATTTACTTCTATTCCATCCCTTTTTTATACCTACGCTTTCCTGCTACCTTACAGTGGTTTCTTTAAATCATGGTTTATAACCCAAAAGATATTACAGGGAGGAATTCAGAGACTATGGATGAACAGTACATATTTCTCAACAAAATACTAGCATGTCTATTTATTACTTTATATAATTATATGTAATTCAAGTTAGAAAATCTTCTGTTTTATCGATTTCTCTTATTATACTCTGTAATCATCTTCTGTATTTCATTTGTCTTTTATTCATCCTTTATTTCAAATACACTGGCATTACTAGAAGATTGGATTGCATTGCTTTTAAGTGCCAATTATGATAAAGAAGCAATAGTATAAAATGTTAAATCATTTTCACATGCTGAGAAGTAGAATTGTATTATGATCCATGATGAGTACCGCTTGATTACATTATGGTTCATTTATTTGGTCTATGAACATTAATGTTATTACCTGCAGAGATAGTTGCTTTCTGACAGGGTTCTGTGGGGAAAGTCTGTTCAGTAGTGGCAGACGTTGTCACTGAAAATCATATTGGATGATGGCACAAGAACAAATGCAGATCTGAAGGAGTAAACCTCATTGAGTATCACAGTGATTCCTCTGAGATCCAATCAGGTATCTAACAGAGGACATCCCAGCAGCTTCCGAACTTTGCACTTTAAAGAACCAGAGTTCCCCTCCACCACCCCACTCAAATGCACAATTAGCTTTTCTTTTATTTATATAGAATACACTAAAGGCGTGACGGCGTCACGAAAGATCCCCTTTTGTACGCACTCAATTGCCAAAAGTGAGGTGTAATATCAGAACAGGATATAAATATCCCTACACCCGGCTGATGAGTGGTGTGAGGTCCACACTAATGTCTCTAAGTAGAGCATAAACTAGCTCTATATAAAACCCAAAAATAATAACATTTTAATGCATAGCCAAACAACAACGAAAGGGACAACAAAATATATATAAAAGGGCTGGTCCCAGTTGCCTCCCTGCCCTTGTCACATGTCCTGATAGCGCTTCAGGCTGTGACAAGCTATCCTAGGTGCAATTGACCCCCCTCATGCTACTCTCTGAGTGACAGGAGAGGAGATGACATGGTGTTTGTGTACAGCCAATAGTGGTGCAGACACTATGCCCTCCCATTCCAGATCTCAGAGAAGAAGTGCCAAACCTGTAGTCAGTTCTGGTCTGGAGTCTGGAGAGACTGGAAGGGCTGTGAGTCTCTCCCATCAGGGATGAGCATGCCCCCCAGCCCCAAGGGGGATGAGCATGCCCTCCAGCCCCAAGGGGGCTGAGAGAACACCTAAATTACAAAAGAGGCCTCAAGACTACCAGAAGGCCCTGCACCATCCAGGGGCCTTGGATCCTCTGACATCCATCTGCTACACTGTAAAGAACAACTGCAGTGACTGCACGCAATAAAGCCCTTTGTTTTATACTGTATACTCCTGCCTGAGATTGCAGTGTATTGGGCAGGGGTATGGAAGTACTGTGCTTTGGGGAGATCTATCTCTGGGCATCCTGGAGCTCCCTGAAGCTGGAGGAGCTGACAACCTGAGCTGAACATCATGAACCACAAAAGCCTGTCCTGGTCCGCATACCAACGCGGACATCTCAGCTCTCCTGGACCCTCACAGGTATGCTAGCAACACATCTTGGTAGCAGCAGTAACATCTCCCAGAGGGGGGGGGAGAAGGGGGAAGCAGGGCTACATATGTATAGTGACAGTATTTAGTTAAAATCCACATTTACCATGAACGTGTGTGTTTCCTAACCATAGGTGCCTTTGTGCTTACCAGCCATAGGCTTGCTTGTGAGTCTGAGGCGGAGCTCACTTGCTAGACCTCCGGCTCCCGATATGCTGATGTATGTGGCCACACCCACTCATCAGTGTATATCTGTCACTCGTAGAGAAGAAAGGAACCTCGCTCAAACTGTGTCTAACTGTGTGCTGCTTGGAAAGTGCTGAAAGCAAACAAAGTACACAGAAAAATTCCCCTGTAGGCGCACCACAGTACGGTAGTATTAATATAATTAAAAATAATCTTTAATAAGCAAAAATAGTTCAGAACTGAGCATCCAAAATCCTAACAAATGTATATAACTAATACATAAAGATAATACAGCAGCTACATGCCTAGGAAAACAAACAATAGGATGTTTTAAATGCCATAAATGTAAAGCATGCCAATTTGTTACTAAAAATAAAACCTTCACCAATTGGAATAGTACAAATACATATAATTTGAAACACTTTGTAAATTGCAAATCTGTTTGTATCATTTACCTGATCACATGTTCATGCAGACTCAAATACGTAGGTAAGACCCGCAGAGAGTTCAGAAGACGTATGTTAGAACAGCTTGGATCGATCAGAAACATCTGAGATACCCCCCTATCACGTCATGTTAGGAATATACATCATGGTGTCACTTGTATCAGTTTTCAAGGGGTAGATCATATCCCACAAAATATAAGAAAAGGGAATTGGGATTAACTTCTTTTACAAAGAGAATATACCCTGTATAGCTATTTATACTAAGTATACTCTTCAAAGCTATCACTAGAGGGTTGCCTCCTTTTTATTTACGGCACTGCTTAGTACAGTAAATGATATTGTGTATGCTAATACACCTCTGACAGCCTGCGTTTGTTACTAAATTTAAATGCATGGGTTTTCTCTGTATAGATGAATTATTCTCTACATGCTGCCCAGCATGCTTATATGAATTTTAGATCATTACGGTTACAGTTGTCTTTAGAGATCCCATACTCTGTGGGTCAGGTTATTACACCATATACAGTGATACTATTGATACCTTAATTACTTATACTGAACTTCTATGTTTAGTATCATTTAGGGATGTGGTGTTGAACATTCTGAATACCCCTTCTCCTTGCTCAGGATAATAACATCTATTCCTAAGTGTACTACTGAATACAGCGACCGTTTTTCTCAATGTATACCTAACAGTGTTGCATGATAGACCATCTTATACACAAATCACCATACTACCAGACACAAATCATGTATTGATACATTGTGCAAACATTACAATACACTATCTCCCTGTCTGCATGAACCTATTAGGCATTTCTATGCCTTATGATATATTAAGATTATTTTGGTCGTCTTCTCTCTGGGGATTTTAACTAATTACTGTCACTATATATATATATATATATATATATATATATATATATATATATATATATATATATATATATATTTGTCACTTTTGTCCTTTTTTGGCTATACATTAAAATTGTATTATTTTTTGGTTTTATATAGAGCTAGTTTATGCTCTTAGTGACATTAGTGTGGACCACACACCACTCATCAGCCGTGTGTAGGGATATTTATATCCTGTTCTATGATATTACACCTCACTTTTGGCAATTGAGTGCATACAAAAGGGGATCTTTCGGGACGCTGTCGTGCCTTTGGTGTATTCTATATGTTGATAAAGCCTCTATTGCACTTTTGTCTTTTTATAATATGTTACAACCAGTGTATTTTTTGGCTGAACGGTTGGCTTCCATGCAATAGTTTACTTTTATTTATAGTCTAATTTTTTTCTGCCTTATTATGTGGTGCCCAAACATAGTGGATACTGGTTTTCAAGATCAGTTCATTTAGATGGTTTCTGAGCAGAGCCACACAGATGTTGCATTGTACCTCCACTACATTCAGGCTGCATTACAGATGTGTCCTATGATCTTTGCTGCATTCATGCACTTAGACAAGCAATGAACTTGGCAAAGCTAGTACAATTCATTTAAAGCAGCAAAACGCAAACAAATGCTATGGTTTTAAACTAAATCAGTTCTGTAGTATTAGATAATAATGTCTACATGTTTTTTTAACTCTTAATGCCATTTGTAATTTTTTTTAATGTACTGATCATCCTTTGGTTGCTACAGCAACCATTTAGAAAGTCATATCCACTTCCTCTTTTGAAACAGCCTTTGACACACACCGCTTTGAACTCTGCCCTTTGGCAGCAAAGTATCACAAATAGAGCTGTTGCTGTGTTACAAACAGCAGACTGTCTATTCCTCTGCAAGCTGCAGCAATAATGTGTTACACTTAGTAATATAATGTTATATATCAGCTGCAGCATTTCACAGATTGCCGCCCAAAGTTCGAAGACGGCCATTTCGTTAGACACAAAATCGGGATTTTTACAGATTTATAACAGGAGCACAAAACGATTGCCAGCTTAGGTAAGAATGTAGAATTATACATTGTCACATGCTTTACATAAGAAGAAAAAAGGGGGAATGTAGTATTGCTACTTTAAACTTATTTTAAAAGGTACACATGCAAAATATGAAACAAATATATGAATAAACCGTACAGGATTAAATAGGCGTAAGATTGCTTATCTATTTATTTTCTCCTGCAATAGTAGTCAGCCTCCTTGATTTAAAAAAAAAATGCTTCCATGGCCTTTTCCTAACGTCTGTATAAAGAGAAACATGTCACTAGATAATAATTGCCCATCAAACCTATGTGTCCATTTTTTTGCTCAGACATAAAAAAAAGACTGGTTTCTGCATATATTAAATGACCTTGACAGGAATTTGAATTATTTGGAGAAGCATCATTCTTTTAGCTTGACTGTGATAAGATCCACATGCTGAATCTATAAAGACTTAGGAGCAATTATTACCTCATACCCATTTTATATTTAACTCGCAGAACAATAATCTCAATGTACAATAGTTATAATCAAATGTATCACATGAAATCCACCGTGCACTATTCAATGTGACAGAGATACCCGACAATCACTTCTGACTCAGACCAGATCAGCGCATCCAGTATAAATATACTCAAATGATTTAGATTCGCATACATTATTTCTCAGGTATCTTAGGTGTGTTCTCAGGTATCTCACCACGTGGAGCATAGGTTAATATGTTTGGAAGTATATTAGTATATGGGCCCTCTACTATATTGCTTTAACACCGTCTCTTCCTGATTTAACTATATGCTAATGTGCTCAAACATGGTCATTATTTGCGCATACAGTATAATCACCGTAGTAAATGTTTCAGGTTAACATCACATTTTTTGCCTGGATTTAATAGGGCTTTGTGAATCTAGGCCACAGACAGCAAGTGTAGTCAATGATTGTCATGTTCATATGACAAGAAAAAGTGTACTGTAATAGCAAAGTATAACATAATTAAAACAGCACAAAACATTGGTATGTGTGGTCAGTCTGACTAATGCCCAGCTGAACCTTTAAACATCTTTCTCAAGAATAATGTGAGGAGATCAATAGCAGAGATTTATGTGGTGGATCAGATCTAATAATTCAATTACACTTCATTAGAAATTAAAATAAAATATAACTTACTATAGTAATAGTAAGCAATTGCTAAATATATTACAAAGAACAGACCAGTTCTTTTCTCAATTAAATCCATATTAATCAGTTTCTTGAATAAACAAAATATTTTGGGAAAAATTATTTGTTTATATCATCACGTCCTGGTCCATGCAGAAAGCTATTTCCATAAACCTAGCTCAAAATACAGTACTGTCCTGTCAGTTTAAATTGTACTGCTGTATGATTCCATATACACACATGATACATATGCTCACCTTTCTCTGTATAAAAATATATTATGTGGCGTTTTACACGTGGACCCTCCTGGAATGCATAAAGGCCCACATATTGGCTATTAAAATAAAATAGCAGGTTAAAACATTTGAGTATTTGAGTTATGTTGTAGACCAACCTTAAATAAAGCTTAACGAATACTATACATTAAAATAAGAAACTTATGGTATTATTTACAAAATATCATGATCATTTTTCAAAACAATAATCACTCAAGTATTTTTTTCTAAATGACATGAATGTACAGTACTTGATTTATAGTTCTCAAATCTTTCAGGTTACAAATGACTTTGTACCTTAATGAGCAAATTCAGTCTCACAGTGATCAATTGAGAAAACAATGTTATCATTCCATAAACATTATACATTACAGTATTTGTATTCAAAAATGGTTTCTGTAAAGTGTTCAGTTCATCTGTATATCCTAATATAGCTGATTGAGTCAACACACAGCTACAGTACTGACCTTGAATACAGTATTTCAATACTAAATTCAAGTTTAAACTAATTCCATTGAGAAAGAATCTTCTGGGTACTTTTGCTTTGATTTTGTAGAGTAACTCAAAATGTATGCTTATTGTATAACATTAATATTTTCCTTTGCACTTTATATGATTTTGTATGATACATTTAGTCGCCTTGCTAAAAATTACAGTAGAGATTTGTTGCTTAATGTATAAATAGAACAATGTGTTTTCTTTGGCTCAAAACAGTTTCTAACATTTAATTTTCTGCTTAAAACCAAATCAAGTGTAAAAGTCTATTAATTAAGATTCTTACACTTGACACAGATAAATTCATTACAGAGGTTTATTCCTCCTATTGACAATCTCCGAATCTCAAGATGACTATTACAGCTCAAAATAGGGGCAAAGTACTGAGGTACGGCATCCAAGTGTATCGAAAATACCAGGACTGTAATTACAATTTGAATGCAGTGCATTTCACCTCTCACTTTCAACCCAAACTTTCCATCAAAGACTAGACTGTCCCACAGTATCTCCAAGCTTTCCATAAGACTTAAAAAGGGAATTCCTAATTCTGTGTCAGGACAGTGGATTTTCTCAACCTTATCTTCACTGTGCAAGCTCAGACACTTTCCTGTTTGGAGAATCTTCTTTCCATTAAAGTAAGTTACTAGGCTTATGGAAAAACCCTTGTGAGTGTGCAGTTTTATTAACCTCCTTTGAGTATCTATCTATGATTTTAGAGCTACTTTAATAGTAATCTTTTCTCCCAGTTGCGGCACCTTCATGAGTTTTAATAATCAGCTTCTCAACAGACGTATTCACTGTGATATTACATATATTAATATCCTATCTCACTCTTTATTTGCAATATTGTATGGAGATCCAGATTGTTTGTTGCTGAGATGCTTCAGACATTCCTTAGAGGCCTATTCTATAAACCTTCATAAAAAATTCGCTGGACCGGTTACGACGCCAGTTTTTTGAGCGTTGCTATCGCGGTATTCAGAAAGCCTCGATTACCCGTGATAGCAAAATGCCCCAAACTGGCGAATGGACTCCCAAGGATGGATGTTTATGCTTACTGGGTGGTAGCTGCAGGGGTTAACCCCTTCATTAACTTAGCGGTATTAACCGCTGAGGTAATATAAGGGTTAACTCCATCCGCAACCCCCCTGCAAGGCCTAAACTCCCACCAAGGGGCAAACACCACCTTCACCCACCCCCTCTACTTGCAATAAACCGGGCACTGGTGGTTAACCCCTTCATTGCCTTAACGGCTAGCAGCTAAGGTAATGAAGCTGTTTTTATCATTTTTTTAATACTAGTGAACATGAGCAGGGAGTCTCCAGAGCAGGATCGCGTTGATTTCAGGTCCGGGGAGCCCCTGTTTCCCGAGATACAAACCCCGTTATGGGGTGTCGGTATCTCCTATGCTTTGGATTCCCATGTTCACGTGACGCGGGACATTTAAATGCGTAGGAGATACCGGGACTCCATAACACGGCCTTTATCTCAGGAAGCAGGGGGTCCCCTGACCTCAAATCAATGTGGTTCTGCTCCGGAGACCCCCTGCTCATCTACACTAGTATTAAAACACAAATCTCAACAATTTAAAAATTTGTTACAATAGCGTCTATCTGCTAATGTAATGAAGCTGCTTTATTGTCATTTTTATTAATAGTGTGTGGGAACAGGGGGTCTCCTGAACTGCTTTGATTACAAGTCCGAGGACCCCCTGCTTCCCGTGATACGGGGCCCTGTTATGGGGTGCCGGTATCTCCGATACATTTTATTCCCATGGTCACGTGACGCGAGACATTTAAATGCACAGGAGATACTGGCACCCCATAACGGGGCCTGTATCTCGGGAAGCAGGGGGTCCCCAGATCTGAAATCAACACGGTTCTGCTCCGGAGACCCCCTGCTCACGTACACTAGTATTAAAAAATGTATTAAAAGCCTGCGATCACTGGCGAGATATGTGCAGAGAGAGGTGGCTCTCTGTGGGCCGCTCTCTATGCATCTGGGCCAGATCACAGGGTGAGCCCTTTTGAGATTGCCCATTGTCTGCTAATGTATTTATCTGTGCCCCTTTAGGGTACAGATAAATACAGTGACAGACAATGCATTTTTTGGCAATTGCTTGTTTTGAATTGATTGTTATTTTTGCTATTTTTTTAAATTGTTTTTATTAAATTGTTTGGAATTTGGGTGGCTTGTTTTTAGTACATTTTATGGTTGGTTAGTGGTTTAAATAGTTTTGTTGGCTAGTGGTTTTATTTATTTAATTGATTTGTTGGCTAGTGGTTTTATTTATTTAATTGATTTGTTGGCTAGAGCTTTTATTTCTTGAATTGGTTGGATAGGTGTTTAATTTTATTCTTATGTTTTGGAATAAGTGAAATATTAGTGCAAAACTAGCGCTCGCATGACAAACAATAATAATATAAATTAAAAAACCTGTACCCAAGAGTCCAAAAAAGAGCCCAATGAGCTGCCCAATCTGGTTATATCACAACCAGTGATGGTAATGAGAGTAATTAACCTCTTGTGGCGCTATGGATAGAAGTAGTTTGCACATAAATGAAGACTTTAGAAAATATCAAATATCCTGAAGATTCGTACCTCATGTAAAGGGAGACAAAAATGAGGAAACCCTACAATAGTGTATTACCCCAATAACATAGCACAGTTATGCTGGTAGAGCAATTTAATTCTCCAAATTGGAGGAATATATGAATAAAGGCAGTGTACACAACGTACATCAACAATAATACACATAAAATGGGTGCTCTTTGCACTCCAAAGAAAGTTGCTCCGAAGAGACCCGCTATTGAGAGTTTCGAAACGCGTTGGAAGTTGTGGCACAGCGAGGACACCGTAGCAGTTAACACTTGTGGTGACGTCAGCAGAGGAGCTGATCGAGGAGATCCCAGAGACATTGAGTCCGGACGGCAGAACTCCTCGAGGTTACTGACGCTGTATACCTGACTGTGAGCAGTGCACTTCAGCTAGTGAATACTCCACACTAAGGCGAATGTCCTAGTCACCTTTGGTGAGTAGGATTCTAATTTTTCACACTCGGCGGAGCAACTTTTATTGGAGTGCAAGAACCACCCATTTTATGTGTATTATTGTTGATGTACGTTGTGTACACTACATTTATTCATATATTCCTCCAATTTGGAGAATTAAATTGCTTTACCAGCATAACTGTGCAATGTTATTGGGGTAATACACTATTGTAGGGTTTTCCACATTTTTGTCTCCCTTTCCATGAGGTACGAATTTTCAGGATATTGGATATTATCTAAAGTCTTCATTTAGGTGCAAACTGCTTCTAACCATAGCGCCACAAGAGGTAAATTACTCTCATTATGTTTTGGAATAACATAATTTTTATTCTTTTGCTGTTTCGGTAATAGATCATTTTTATTCATGTGTACTATTAGGCTTTTTAATTCTTTTATTGTTAGGGTATTTAGGCGCTTGTTTATTTCTTTTATTATTGTGTATTTTTGGCCTTATTGATTTGTATTAGTTTGACCATTGAGTGCTATAGTGGCTTATCATGACCATATTATATGGTACTATATACTACTGTGCCAATCAATGGGTAGAGAGTGGGTATAGTGAGGCCAGGGTGGGTGGTTAGGCCTCTCGGGTGGATAGCGTGGGATGAGGCTTAACACCTAATTAATATAGTGGTTATTAATCGCTAAGGTGACTAAGGGGTTAGGGGCCATAAAATTGTATTTTTTCATGTACTCTTGATGTCAACGGAGGACATGGACCTGGAGTATGCTGACAAGGACGCCCTTCTTGATGGCAGGGGTAAGTAGAAAGTTTTATTTACTTTATTTATGCTGGCTGGCAAATGTTTGATTTTGAATGGGAAAATTAGCTATTATCCATATCTGGATACAAGTTATTTTGCCAATTACTGTACTGTATGTATTGGGGTGGGGGGGGGAGTTGTTGGGGGTAGAGGAGGTGGGTAGTAGGGTTGTTGCATGTATTTTTGTTTATTGTGGGTAGATAGATTGGGTGAAGGGTGTAATAGATCCAAGGATGGATGTTTAGGCCTACCAGATGGTAGCAGGAGGGGTTAAACCCTTCATTACCTTAGCGGTATTAATCGCTAAGGTAATGAAGGGATTAACTCCACCCACAACCCCCCGCAAGGCCTGAACACCCACCAACGGCCAAATACCACCTTCACCCACCCGCGCTACCCACAATAAGCCTGGCATGGGTAGTTAACCCCTTCATTGCCTTAGCGGGTAAGTTGCCTGTAAATACATTTTTATTGCATGGGATTCATGCGGGAGGTTTGCGGAGCTGATATTAATGGGTATCAGCTCCAGAGACTCCCGGCATCAATCCCATGCAGAAAAAATGAATTTTTCTTCTAAGTCCTCTTTTGCCGCATTCTCAGCAGCTTCTTTCCAGCCTCACACCTCATGATTTTGGGAGAAACTCACCATTCTAGATCTGCGATAAGCCTCGATAAACTAATCGAGGCTACAAGAATTGTCCGAGTTTCAAAACCTGCCTATAAGGGGCTTATCACCGCTCACCCGGCGATGTGTTTTGGACGGCTGCACAAATTGGCGATTCATGCCTTTATCACCCACTTATTGAGGCTTACTGAATAGTAGTAGGCATTTTGGCCGAAAAGGCCTCGATAAGTGGCTTATCAAGGGTTATAGAATAGGCCCCTTGGTCAAGGTTTCTAAGAGCCATTTCAAAGTCCATCTTGACTTTTAAGCATTTACTTCTACTACATGAATTCACGTTAACTGGTGTCTAGGTGTGCTATGGATTATAACTGTTAGTAAATCTGGGACTTAACCTACAGGGAGATGTAAATCCTGCCTTCTAGAAGATACATTTTTAACAGTTTTGGAGATGTACAGCATGACTAATGTAGTTAATTCTCCACAATAGTAGCAGCTGCTCTTATTCAGTTCAACATCCAGTGTATATATCGGTGTAATCCAAGAAGGATCAAAAATAATCCCCAGAAATTAGCACTCAATGCCGGAAAATATTCATCTGGATAACAGTGATCCAACAGGAGGAAATTACCTGTATATTCAAATGTATAGGGAATTAATAGCCCTTGTAATACCACTAAGTCCAAAGAAAAATAATAAAGTTTATTCATGTAAATACTTATTAAAAACACATACACATCATTCAAACTTGTTAAAAAACCCCATTCAGAGGTGGCTAGTGTGGTCAATATTTTTCGCTGGATTGTCTATATTAGTATAACCCTGCTGACTCACATACATCCTTCTCAGTAACATTTATTGAGAACCAAAGTAGTATTGTGATCCTGCAGAGGGTATCCACTATTTTGAGCTGATTAGTATCAGACAGTGTATACGCAGGCTTTATAAGATATCTGTTTTTCTTTCTTTACACGGAAAGTTATCCTTTTGATTTCGCTATATATCAGAGTGTGTGATAGTATTGTAAAATTCCTGTATACACATTAGCCATATATTGATACCGATCATTAGCGCATAGTCAAAGGACAAACTGCATTTCCAATCGTTCATATATTATTATCTGCCAGAGAGAGTCCAGCACAGTTACAGGAAAGAATTGAGTGATCACAGCGGATCATATACTAGGTCTGTATCAAGACCAGGCAATAATTATGCATTGCATTTATTAACGTGCATAAATCAGCATAACATATGTAGAAAAACAATGCTGTGTAGCTATAGGAAGGCTCCGTGATCACGGCGGATCATAGACTATGTCTGTGTCAGGACCCCGTCGCATATACAAGCCTGTCTTCCCTCGATACACAAGATCACTGGATGTTGCCACCTCTGATGACGTCAGCGAGTGACGTCTATTCCCGACGACCGTTTCACGTAAGGCTACGCTTCTTCAGGGGAGGAGAAGTCATTCAAAGGACTTATTGGTAAGTATATATATGGTTAGTCATTAGCATATCCTACCCATTTAAGCGTCAGGGAGTAGGTTACATCCGAGATCCCACGGATATATAATTGTAGTCTCCTTGGAGCTCTTTCTTATATGTTTTTTGTATCTTTATCATTGTTGTTTGTATTCCCCATAATAAAACGGAATAAATCTGCTAGGTGGACTTTGTTGTCTTTTTTTGCATGTGGTTAATTGTGTCTGTGGATATAAGTATGCTGTATTGATACCTAGCAGATGGGTGACAGTGATGGTAAGTATAGTTACTTAAATCAATCCATTATTTTATTATTTTGCTGCAGCAAAGGTAGGAGAACAGTCGATCTTCCCTGGTAATAATTAGAGACAAATGGCAGCATTAATGTGACCTTATATGATCCAAGGAATATTATAAATTAAGTGATAATAATGTGCTTAAAGTGATCTGTATAAATAATATGGTGATAAATATATGTACAGTGTAGGAGTGAAAATATCCTGTTCGATCTGCCCAAAATGGTCAATACAGATCTAGGTGGTATTAAACTATATACCCGGATCCCCATATAAATTGCTTCATATTAATTCAGTGGTGTAATATATTGCTAGTGAAAAGTAGGTGCCACATATCTCCAAATATTCATGGTAATGAGAATCTAAATGCTGCACACAAAATAAACTTATAGATAGGAGGAATAAATGAATCCTTCATTGAGTCCTAGGGGGGAGAGGGTCTGGAGCTGGTAAATCCAGCAACATTCTTTTTGTAGCAATTTTTTATCCCATTCGCCCCCTCTAGGATCTCTTGGGATTGATTCAATTCCACAAAAACGCATCACTTTTGGGTCACCCTTATGTTGTTGCAGAATATGTCTTGCTACTGGCGTATCTACAGCGTTTTGTACACTTCCCACATGTTCCAAAACTCTAGTTTTTAGTGGTCTGTAGGTTTTACCCACATACTTTAGTCCACAGACACATGTCATTAAATAGATTGTACCACATGTTAGACAATGATGAAGTCTTTAATTTTATAAGGGGCCCCATCAATAGCACCGGTGAATGTTTTGGGGGTAGGCATGAAATTACAGGCCTTACACCTACCACATGAGTATGACCCTTGTGGTTTGGTACCTAGCCAGGTTTTTAATGGTGATGGTTGGAGATGACTATGTACTAGTCTATCTTTTAAGTTGGTATTCCGTCTACAACCGGTCGTTGGCTTATCTTTTAGGATTTTGCGTAGGTCATTGTCCTCTAATAAAGTGTGCCAATGTTTTTGTAACACATTTTTTATATTCTGCCACTGATTATTGTACGTGGAGATAAACCTGATGGTTTCGTCTTTTGACTCTCTGACTTTGTTTATCAGAAGATTAGACCTTGGTAAGGTTAATGCCTTGTAATATGCTTTCTTAATTAGTGTGTTGCTGTACCCTCGTGTTCTAAACCTTTCTGACATATCCTTGGCTTGTAGAACAAATTCTGATGTGGTTGAACAGTTCCGACGTAGCCTAAGAAATTGGCCAGTCAGTATGTTGTTCGTGACGTGTTTGGGGTGGTGACTAGTAGCCAGCAGTTGAATATACAGGTAATTTCCTCCTGTTGGATCACTGTTATCCAGATGAATATTTTCTGGCATTGAGTGCTAATTTTTGGGGATTCTTTGTGATCCTTCTTGGATCACACCGATAATATATGCCATTTTGTCCTTTTGAGCACCTGCCCATACAACTAATCTAATGTACATTATAGGATGAGTGGTCCCATTCCCCTTTAGAGCAACATCCAGTGTAACTGGTTATCCTTAATAAGAAACAATCCTGCCACCATTATGAGGGCCAGTGAGTCCCTTTTGTGCCACATATCTTTCTAATATTCAGATCACTCTTTTACCTTAATATCCAAAGGTTGCTATTCTTAATTTCTAACTCCCCAGGTAATATTATGACAAAACCCCTATAAATAACAAGTTTAATTCTCAAAGAAGTACCATCTGTATTTTTGTCTACAGTGTTTCACATCTGCTTAGTCTGTTGCATATATAGTTTGCAAAAAACAACAACATGTCAAAAAGTCACCATTCAGATAAATTCCAATCAGCACTTGTCTTATTGGACTACCACCAAGTTTTAGAAATACTTCTTTAGAGGACACACATATTATAAACCCCTCCACCCCAGGTTTGATTTATAATTTCTCTCATCAACACTATAGCCTTTAATAAAGATGTAGATTTCTAGTAGACTGCGAATGGACCATCATGAAAGTTCTTTATAGATTAAATGAAAGTGTACATAGCTTTTGAAACCACACAGGTCTTTATTGTAAGTGTACTACAATACGAATCAATGTAATCTTTGATTTATTCATTGAACTATGTAATATACCAGTACAAATCACCTCAAACATAATAACTGACCTTTTTCAAAAAGCCTAATTAAATTCCCTTTGACACAGTGAGCTAAATTTGCAGTTGAACAACACCCAGAAATAACGGAATTGTAATTCCTAATTTCTGGTAATAAATGCTGTATTTGAAAATACTTTACAGTAGATTGAAAAAAGCACCAGTATGAAATCATGCATACAGCATCGGTATCTACTGTACATACAGATGAAGCCAGATGCACAGTCTTTGGTGCTGCAGTCGAAGCAAAAGTCTGCACACCAGAGACAGTGGTCTGCCACGATTGCGCTGCATGTATCCATTCTTCCTACTCGAGGCTGGCGATTGCCCTAGCTTGCCTATGTATATAATGGCTATTATAATAGTCATTAAATACATAGGCAAGATAAACTAAACCAACATGGAATAGGTGATAAAACAAACAAGTACACAATTAACTACAGTAGATATTAACCCCTTAGTAGTCCAAGTGGTTAGTTAGTCATCATGGGTTTTCATGACTAGCTTACCAGTAAGGGGTATAAAGGGGTTAATACTGAAATAAACTGCACTACCTACCACCCATGCAATGCCATACTAATCACTAAAGCAAACAAGGAGTTGACCCCTACAACCTCCCCCCAGATCCTAACCACCCTCCCTGGTGAAACTACCCCAAACACTAACCCCTCTCCAAACAAACATAACCCCCCAATGTTTTTTAAAAGCATTATTAGCTAAGTGTGATTAAAAGGGCGTTTGGCCACTATAAGTACCAAAAAAGATCTATTAATATTACAAATACAATATGTAAAAATGAATACAAAATACATTGTGAACATAATCTTTGATTGTCACTGTGGCTACCTAGGCCCTCCCAATAGGAACCTAGATAGCCACGTTGGCACTTAATATAGAGCTGTAGAAAAAGTTTCTCCATCCCTAATGAAGGCCAACCTCATATTTAGGGCTGTAGCTCCCTGGAACAAATCCAAAAAAGGGTTGATGCCAACCATACAAATGAATCCAAGGTCTGATAGCAACCAAAATACAAAAATTACAAAAACATCAAAATGAATCCATGGCCTGATGATCACCAAAAAACAAAAATAAAAAACAGGAAATTAATCTAAGGCCTGATGGACCAAAAAAGATACAAAATTAAAATCTCCCCCCAAATAAATTGAGGCCTATTTGTAATACAAGGGCCGGATGTCTTATTTTTAATCCTTATCTTGACCCAAACCCTTGGATCCTTGCTTGAAGATTTATCTGAAGTATATGCAGTATCAACAGGGTGGGGGTGGGAGTTATGTTTGTTGGGGAGGTAGGGATATGGGGTGGGTGTTGGAGGTGGGTACCCCTTAGGAGGATCGTTAGGACCCCCGAAGGGTAGTGGCAGGGGTTAACCTCTTGTTTGCCTTAGCGGTTGGTAAAGCATTGCATGGCAAATAGGTATGTTAAAAGAGAAGCATTATAAATTGGTGATACAGTATACAGAATGATACGGTCTATATTGTTAAAATGGTTGTTGTCTTTCATGTATAAATTCCAGTTCTGAGGTGTCTTCATTCCACAGTAGAAATTGAGCAGCTGATATATTTAAATGTTAGCTTTAAGTTCTGCTGTCTCCATCTTCCAGCAGAACAAACCACGACCAAACCTCTGTCATACAGTCTGATCATGTCATAATGTATTACATTATGAAGCTGACAATTTCATCATCAGGGACAAAACAGAGGCATACTGTCTATACATTATAAAAGACTTCTACTCAACTTTGTTTGTACTTTGTACTTCCAAAGTTCTATTTGTTATTTCACTGTGTCATGCCACAAATCTATATTCTACAAATAATTTCAAAATGTAAAAAAAAAGAAGCAAGATGACATTGACATTGTGTCAGCACTGCACATATCAATAACTTTTGTGGTACTGTAACTGTCTTTTGTGTAGCAGACTTCTGGGAACAACCGTGCTCCCTTCCATGAGTGGTGCTGTCTTTTTACTGTGCTACGCTGTATAAACCTCCTTAGAGCTCCTGCACAATAAAAGATGTTTGATAGTGCCAGTATTTTGTTTCTGAGAATGTACTGTATTTTTTTTCCCTGTGCCTTAGGCACCAAAATTAGATTGTAAACTAAATGATATGTACAATGCTGCATTTGCTGCTGGACTGGATAAGAGTCAGAAACATAACAATATTATTATTGTCACACTCAATCAACATATTATAGAGCTGTTTCTCCTCAAGACCAATGAGTTATGTTTACCTGTTTGATTAATGATTGTATCATAAATACTTTGCAAACAAGGAACAAGGCAAAAATAACAATTTTATCTATGTCTTTGAGTACTGGAAAACAGTGTTATCACCAAAAGACTTTAAAGATCATAAAACCCCTCCAAATACATTGGCTTACCATGGACATCTTAAACATTTAAAATATTATTTTAAAAGAATTATACGTGTGTGATTGTTTAATTAAAACGTGGTAATTAGCGATATTTAACCTCTTACACATGCTCACTTATCTTGGTTCACATGCTTTCTAGTACTGTATGTAGACCGTAACATAGAATTTGACAAACACAAGGTTTGTGCTCTGCAGAATGTGCAATGTTTGCACTGAATAATCACAGCTGGTAAGTTATTGTGCTTGCAAAAAACAGGAGGTTCTAGTATATTTGATTAACATTTGAGATTATTTTGTTCAGTGTGGAAAGGGCAGATGTGTTTTAAACAGTATATGTGTTAATTTTGTCTCATGATTTATACAATGTAATATATTTATTACATAAGCCATATGTTATACGATATATATATATATATATATATATATATATATATATATATATATATATATATATATATATATATATATATATAGTGGTTGACAAATCACCAAAAAATCTACTCGCCACCTAGTACCAAACGTGTGCTGCTTGGGCCAATATTTACTCGCCCGGGGGTTAAATCCACTCGCCCGGGGCGAGCAAATGTATAGGTTTGTCGAACACTGTATATATATATATATATATATATATATATATATACGCATGTAGCAGGATCCCCGTCCCCCCCTGACTACAATTCTGCCCAATGGTCTTGTACTAGACCCTGGTACTATCAGGTTGCCAGTAGTTGGTATGGGGTTTTCCCCCCTCACATTTGGTACTGCACTTGAGTGACAGCAGAGGGTGGTACATCCTGTTGTAGCTGGGACCACGGGGTGCCCGCCTTCTGGCTGTAATTAAGGGCAGGACCACCCTAAAGTTAGGGGTTGTTCCTTCCTGTTCCAACAGGAAGGCAGGTCACACAATTGGGAGTCTGAGATTGGGGCCTTCCCTCCGGGGGAGAGTGAGAGTGGACCATAATTCTGCCTCCGCTAGGGAGGTGGGGAAGAGCTACAGTAGGACGGCTGCGGGTGCCCTTGGTCTGTAGTGGCGGCCCAGGGACAATCATCCAGTGAATACTGACAGACTGTATCCGGCAGAAGACTGCTGAGTAACTGTTACTGCAGTGTAGTAATAAACCTGTTCCTGTTTGCAATATATCTCCTGTTTGGTGCGTGACCTTACTGGGGGGAGAGGAAAATAGTTCTACCGTGGAAGATCACCTTCAGTTCCTGGAGCCCAGAATCCTGTTCCTGTGTCCCCACTACCATCAGCAAATGACTCAGCCCTCCTGTTGCCAGCAGGTATATGCACCATACACCCTGTAATGGCCCCTATCTGCGATTGGGTGGGGGAAACACAGTTACACACATATATATCTGTCTAAATGTATACACTGTATATGATAATTATTATTTACATTAATCATTGCTCATATTGGTGTTCTGTGTGTGGTGCTTACTATTTAGATTTGACATCAGCACAGATGTGAATCCATGTGGATACTCACTGGGTTCGTTGCTAAACTGATGTTAGGACCATTGCTTGCCAAGACATATTGGGACTTACTATCAGTACTAAGACTATACTTTATAAAATGTTGGGAGTCACAATTTTAGAGCTAAAAAGTAATACAAACCTTAAAAAATGTGTGTCCTTTGTTCATGTGGTTGAAAGATATGCGTGCAGTGTTGCTTTGTAGTTAAACTGCTTTATTACACTTGTAGTTATCTAAGTGCATTTCCAGATCTTACAGTAGATGCATCAATTACACTGGGAATTCTTTAAAATATACAATATCTAACATCTTTAATAAGCATTGATAAACGATAGTACTTTATGAACTGTAGAACACATTTAAGGCTCAATATTGTTGTAAACATATCTTTTAGATGTCACAAAACAGTAACTAGACTGTTCTTCTTGAAGCAGCTTCAAACTATACTGAATAAGGGCCTTGGAGAGTATCAATAAGGAAAGATAGGGTCTCATTTTGTGTTTTGAACACACTCCATAAAATAGGTTGTACAGCCATGCAGCTAAATGACACACATACAGTATTATAATGTGACATATCAAATTCGGTGTAGAGTACGTGATTTTGTAACTTGTTACTTGCTTTAAAAAAAACCACAGTAGGTTAGAGGATGTACAGTATAAAGTACCATGGATAATAATCTGTATCTAACACCTCCACTCATATAATGCATACTCAAGAAAATAGTGCAATTTTTTTTTTAGCAAAATGTCTGTGCACTGATACATGTACATCACTCAAGAGAAGGTTACATCACCATAGACCTATCTGAAGTTTTTGATGGAGAGAAAGATTTATGCAAAAATATTTTTTTCTTGTATGGCACTGACAATGTACGCAGGGCTGTACATAGATTTGTTTCTTTTTTTACAAGAATGGGTCCTTGCCCCATAGAACTTACACTATATTGTATTGGTGCCTGAGGCACAGGGAGTTAAAGTGACTTGCACAATATCACAAGGAGCTGACACTGGATTTGAACAAGCCTCCCCTGCTTCAAATTCAGTACCATTGTTTTTAGAGTTAGGGGCCTATGCACTAAGCGTCGATAAGCCACTTATCGGGGCCTTTTTTGCAAAAAGGCCTACTGCGATTCAGTAAGCCCCAGTAAGTCGCTGATAAAAGCCCTTATCGGGATTTTTTTCCGAGAAAAAGAAATCGCCAAATGAGCGGCGACAAGCCACTTATTGTCAGTTTTTCAAACTCGCGCAATTCTAGTAGCCCCAATTAGCTTATCGGGGCTAATCACAGATCTGGAATGGAGATTTCCTCTCAAAATCCTCCCGCCAGGAAAAGATAGCAGGAAGGTGGTGAGAAGCTGCCGACAAGCGGCAAGAGAGGGACCTAGAAAAAAAAAATATGATTTTTTGCTGCATCAGATTGTTGCCTGGGTCTACGGAGATGATCCTTATTAATATCAGCACCGGAGACCCCTGGCATGAATCCCATGCAATAAAAATGCATTTACAGGCAACTTCATTACCTTAGTGGCTAACCGCAAAGGCAATGAAGGAGTTAAGGAACAACAGCTGCTTTATTGGGAGCAGACGGGTTGAGTGAAGGGGGTAGTTGGCCCTTCACTCACCCCCTCTGCCCCCAATTAACATTACAATGTGTACTAACCACCAATATACAACCCATCAACCCCCTGTGCCTCCACATAAAAACATTTGTATTTTTTTATAGACAGGATTGATACTAGAGGCCGGCGGGGGGTTCCCGGGTGGTTCCCGCGAATGTTCATGGGCCTCCAGGTGTTCCCCATGGGTGGTCCCCGCGGGTGTCTGGGGGTCCTTTGGTGGTACCCCAGAGTTTCCGTGGGCCTCCAAGTGGTCCCTGTGGGTGTCTGGGTGTCTCCAGGTGGTCCCTGCGAGTGTCCATGGGCCTCAAGGTGGTCCCCATGGGTGTACAGGGGTCCCACATGTGTCCCTAGGATGTCTCCATGGGTGTCCGGGGGTCCTTGGGTTGTCCTCGTGGGTCCCCGGTGGCCTGTGGTACAAATCCTGTTGCAAACAAAAAAATGTGGAACACATTGCAATAAATACATCTCCCCCCAACACATACAGTACAGCAATGGGTATCCAGATTTATATCCAGATAATAGCAAATTTGCAACTGATAAAATCAAACATTAGCCAGCCAACATAAATAAAGTAAATAAAATGTTCAACTTACCCCTGCCATCATGAAGGGCAATCTCATCAGCTTAATGCAGGTCCATGTCCTTCGTTGCCAGAAAAAATACAATAAATAATACAATCTAATGGCCCCTAACCCCTTACTCGCCATAGCGGTTAATAACCGCTATAGTAATTAAGGGTTAACCCCTGACCCCCCGCTACCCACCCGTGAGGCCTAACCACCCACCCCGGACCAACTATACCCACCCTGTACCCATTTATTGGCACAGTGGTATATTATACCCATATAATATGGGCATGATAGGCCAATATATCACTCAATGGTCAACCTAATAAAAATAATTAAGGCCCAAAATACACAATAATCACATAAATACAGAAGCACCTAAACACCCCAACAATAAAAGAACTAAATAGCCTAATAGATAATTATTTGCGATGTGTTCTATCACCAAAATAGCAAAATTATTACAATTATGTTATTCCAAAACAATACAATTAAATAAACAACTATCCAAGCAAATTATTAAACAAATAAAACCACTAGCCAACAAAACAAATAATTAATTTACAACACTAGTCAACAAATCAATTAATGAATTTAAACCAGTAGCCAAAAAAACTAATAAATAATTAAAAACGCTAACCAATCCTTAAATGTAATAAAAACAAGCCATACAAATTCTAAACAATTTAATCTAAACAATAAACAGTCAATAGAAAACAAGCTTTTTCCAAAAAATGCATTGACTATCATTGTATTTATCTGTACCCTAAAGGGGCACAGATAAATACATTATCAGTCAATGAGCAATGAAAAACATAAAAATAAAAAATACATTAAAATAACCTGTAAAAATAAAATTACATACATTCAATATTTTTCTTACCTTTAGAAGCGTTGACCCTCCAAATCCCGGCATATCAGGAAGCACTCGTAGCGCGACATCATAAAAGTCAATTCAACGCCATCCACCTTGAAGATCCAGAACAGGTAACAAAATGTTCTTTCTTATCTTCTATCACCGTCTTCTTTCTTCATCTGTCATTGGTTCTTTCTTTTCTTTAATCTTCTATCTTCATCTGTCAATCCAAACCCCAATGGTAAATCCAGAACAGGATGTTCTATCGTTGTCTTCTTCTTCTTAAATGAGACGTACAGGCCTTATATATGGCTCATGACATCACATTTTCAGGTCAGGGGGTACAGCTCTAATCTGATTGAACGCTGTATCATGTGCCCGCTTCCTTTTTTTTTGTTAAGGATGTGACGTCATCTCCAAGGGAGGGACGTCACATCCTTAAAACCACATGGCAATATCACATGGTATTACAGCCAATGGGATTGAATACAATCTCATTCGTTGCTGTACCATGTGATAGGTTACATTAGTTCAAATGGATGTTATATCATCCCTTAAAGCAGTGATTCCCAACCTTTTTTGTTTAGGTGGAACCCTTGAAATATTTTCTAAAAATATCATGGAACCCCTATCTGGCTGACACATATTAGGCCACGCTTATAGTGCTGGTGACGTCACATCAAAACAACAGTATTGGCAATGTTGCGTGCGCTGGAAGTCAATTCAATTTGTTTTTTCCAGCGACCGCAGCATGACGTCAGCGTCGCCGGCACTATAAGCGCAGCCTAAGGTTAATTTCACACCTCATGAGCCACCTCTATTTCCCACCCTCTACCCATGTATTTCTCTCTCCCCTCTGTCTCACTCACTCTCCCCCCCCCCGCCTCGCATGTATTTATCTCCCCTGCATCTCACTCTTACTCCCTCTTTTCCTCACTCCCCCCCTCACTCCTCTCACTCACCGCTACCTTCCGTCAATTACCCCACTCACTCAATCCCCCCCACAAAATACATACCAAAGAACCCCACCCCCCTAAATACATGTAACCCCACCCCGCAATATATAATAAAAATACCCGCCCCCGCCAATACATATTAAAAATGCTCCACCAATACATATTAAAAAGACCCCCGCCGTCCCAGTACAATAAAAAAAGACCCCCACCACTTCAATACATTTTAAAAAGACCCTCACCACCTCAATACATTTTTAAAAGACCCCAACCCCCAATTCATATTTAAAAAAATCGAGCCACATGGGTAAAATCATCATCATATCTCCCCCAGCACCCCTCATCCTCATATACCTCCCCCAGCACCCATCCTCCTCATCATCCTCCTCCTCCTCCTCATATCTTCCCAGAATCCTTCATCATCCTCAAATATCTCCCCCAGCACCCATCATCATCCTCATATCTCCCCAGCACCCCTCATCATCATTCTCATATACCTCCCCCAGCACCACTCATCAGCATCCTCCTCCTCATATCTCCCCAGCACCCTTCATCATCCTAATATATCTCCCCAAGCACCCATTATCATGCTCATATCTCCCCCAGCACCTCTCATCATATCATCCTCATATCTCCCCCAGCACCCTTCATCATCACCCTCATATCACCCCCCATGCATCTCCCATCACCCTCATTTATTTATAAAAATATTTTACCAGGAAGTAATACATTGAGAGTTACCTCTCGTTTTCAAGTATGTCCTGGGCACAGAGTAAAACAAATAATACATGGTTACAAGTACAGTTACATAAATGAACAAGGTATACATTATATACAAGACATTGCGTGCACAGCTAAAGAAAATATATATTATGAGCGTATCAAACAGTTACAGACCAGATTAAAGTGTGAGACAGCCTTAGATTTGAAAGAACTTAAGCTGGTGGTGGATATGAGAGTCTCTGGTAGGTTGTTCCAGTTTTGGGGTGCACGGAAGGAGAAGGAGGAACGTCCGGATACTTTGTTGAGCCTTGGGACCATGAATAGTCTTTTGGAGTCTGATCTCAGGTGATAGGTGCTGCATGTGGTAGGGGTGAGGAGCTTGTTCAGGTAGCTGGGTAGCTTGCCCAGAAAGTATTTGAAGGTGAGACAGGAAAGGTGAACTTTGCGCCTAGACTCTAGTGATGACCAATCTAGTTCTTTGAGCATTTCGCAGTGATGTGTGTTGTAGTTGCATTGGAGAACAAAACGACAAATTGAATTGTAGAGGGTGTCAAGTTTGCTAAGGTGGGTTTGAGGAGCCGAGCCATATACTATGTCTCCATAGTCAATAATTGGCATTAGCATCTGCTGTGCAATACGCTTTCTGACGCTCTCATATCACCCCCCTGCATCTCCCCACACACTCATATCACCCCCCCTGCATCTCCCATCGCCCTCATAATCACCCCTCCTGCATCTCCTATCTCCCATATATCAACCCCCTGCATCTCCCATATATCAACCCCCTGCATCTCCAATATATCAACCCCCCCTGCATCTCCCATCTCCCCCGCATCCCCCCACCCTGCATCTCCCTCTCTCCCCCCCATACTTCAGGCGGCGGTGGAGGCATGGGGGAGGGACAGCCGGGGAAAGGGAGAGCCGGAGAGAGCCGGGGGGAGTGGGAGAGCCAGGAAAGCTGCTGCGGCTGCTAGACAGAACCCCTGGGACTGCTCCACGGAGCCCCAGGGTTCCGCAGAACTCTGGATTGGAATCACTGCATTAAAGTGATGTCACATCCTTTTGAACTAATGTGATCTATTATATGGTAGAGCAACCACTGGGATTGTCTTCAATCCCATTGGCTGTAATACCATGTGATATAGCCATGTGGTGTTAAGGATGTGACCTACCTCCATTGGAGATGACGTCACATCCTTAAAAAAAAAAAAAGCGGGGGGCACATGATACAGCATCCAATCGAATTGGAGCTGTAACATCTGACCATAAAATGTGACATCACAGGTCTGTACGTTTCATTTTACCTCAAGAAGCAGACGAGAAAACAACCATGGGTCTTTGGATTGACAGATGAAGAAAGAAGATTAAAGAAAATAAGAAAATAATTACAGATGAAGATAGAAGACGGTGATAGAAGATGCTGGTCTTCAAGGTGGATGGTGTTGGATTGCGGGCAATGACGTCACGGTACGAGAGTTTGCTGATACACCGTGATTCGGAGGGTGAAGACTTCTAGAGTTAAGAGAAATATTGAATGTATGTAAATGTCTTTTTTTTCAGGTTTTTTCATTGTATTTATTTATTTTTATGTTTGTGATTGCCCATTGACTGATAATGTATTAATCTGTGCCCCTCTAGGGCAGCGGTGCGCAAAGTGGGGGGCGTGACCCCCAGGAGGGGTGGGAGGTAGTGCTGGGGGGGCGCGGGCACTTGCAGTTTCTTCCTCCAGGCATTTAAATTAAATGCCTGGGATCGCATGAGGCCCCTGCAACGGTTTACTTACCGGGATTCAGCCGTCTGTGTTGCGTCGCCATGGCACCATGTGACCTGACGTCGCACGCCCACGCAGCATCATCTGATGCGGATGAAGGTAGGCGGGGGGCGCAAGAGCTGGGGGCAGAGAGACAGGGGGGCGCAGCACAAAAAGTTTGCGCTCCCCTGCTCTAGGATACAGATAAATACTATGACAGCCAATGCATTTTTTGGCAAATGTTTGTTTTGAATGGATTTTTATTTTTTTCGATTTCTTTTTATTGTTTGAAATCAATTGTTTGGAACTGGATGGTTTGTTTTTAGTACATTTAAGATTGGTTAGCGTTTTAAATGAATTATTTGTTTTGTTGGCTACTGGTTTAAATTCATTAATTGTTTTGTTGGCTAATACTTATGGGGCACAGTAGCCTGATACTGACAACAATTACAGTTTTGCTCCAAAAAGGTACTTGATATATAGCCCTGTACTAATTAAACAGTGAAGCTGCTATCCCTGGTAGGGAAAGTCTTTTACAGGACCTCCGTTTAAATGAATGAGGCTCATGGCTTTCTTGAGATGGGTATGTGGCTTCATAATACAGCTTAACTCCGTTATAGCGCGATTCGCTTATAATGCGGTATTAACATGGCTCCCGTTTTTAAATTTAACATTTTTATTTTTTTTATTTTTTGGGGGGTGGGAGGTTTTGGGCAAAATTGGGAAAAAACATTAATAAAAGCTTAAAATAAAATAAAAATACAAACCCACCAAACAGCACAATAGAACAGAAGAATACTGTATAAGTGAATAGGACATAAACTGAAGATCTCCTACCTCTCCTCTTTTGGGATTGTGCTGCCTCTGCCACTGCTCTATGGGTGGCTGTGGGCGCCATTTGCGGGCTGTGGGTTCTGTGCGCTGTGCGCGCTCTGTGGGAACTCTGTGTGCTGTGTGAGATCTGGGCACTGTGGGCGCTCAAGGCCACGATCACAAAGCACCCTACCACTTCAAAGGCCAGCATCTTTCATGTTAACCGAAAGGCCACACAGAATTAATTACCAAAAGACCACACAGAATTCCCCCCCCTGCTCACACAGTACCCCCCCTGCACAAAGTACCCCCCTGCTCAAAGTACCCCCCACTGCTCAAAATATCCCCCCTGCTCAAAATATCCCCCCCTGCTCACAGTACGCCCCCCCCCTTGCTCAAAGTACCCCACTGCTCAAAATATCCCCTGCTCAAAGTACCCCCCTGCTCAAAATATCCCCCCCTGCTCAAAATATCCCCCCCCTGCTCACAGTACGCCCCCTTGCTCAAAGTAGCCCCCTGCTCAAAATATCCCCCCTGCTCAAACAGTAACCACCCCCCTCCCTACTCACACGCATGTGTCTGGATGTGAAGAGAGCATTGCACATGACTCATGTAAACAAAGCAGGGACGCCACAGTCTCTTCTTTGAAACCCGATCCGATGCACATGCGCAGTGCTTCGTTGTGATCGTAACACAGCAGTGATATGCTATGCATTCCTAACACTAACAGGCAATGTGCAGAAAGGAGTTCCGAGGCTTGGAAGTGTCCTGATGAGCTAGTAGGGGGGAAAAGACAAAACCAAAACCAAAATACAGTAAGTCTGATAAATCAAAAGAATTGCAAACACATCAATAAAGGGAGCAAAAGACCTCACACCAAAACGTGCATTCATTTTAATGTCATAAAATAAAAAATTAAAAAAAGTTAAGAATAGTGGTGATGTTAATCATAGTGTAATTGAATACAAAATTGATTATCTGCCTATGATTTAGCCCCTAGGTAGGAATAGAGGTGGGATGAGACACTCATAACCAGGGAATAGATCGACACTCAGACACACACACACACACACAAACAAACACACACACACACACACACACACACACACACACACACACACACACACACACACACACACACACACACACACACACACACACACACACACACACACACACACACACACTGTCACACACTGACACACACACACACACACAAACACACACACACACAGAGACACACTGTCTCTTTAAGGGAGCTTGCCCTTAGAAGACGGAAGCAGAAGCAGGAAGCAGAGACCAGGAGAAGAGCTGCCAGATGCCTGGTAAGTGCTGTGTGCGGTTGCCGCTGCCCCACAGGGTCTGGGAACGCTGGGAGAGTTCTCAGCTTTCCCTCTCCGGTGGCCATTTTTTCCCCGCAACCCTGTTAATAACGCGGGGGTCTCGGGTAGCCACCGAGGACCGCGCTATAATGGAGTTAAACTGTATATTGAATAGGGACCTTAAACTCTCAATGAGAATTGTGATAGTTAACCACTAATGACTGTGGTAAATCTCACCATTAATCCACTGAAGTGTGTTCAAATTATACTCCAGTCCTAACTGTATACAGTACATGCTTTATTTTCTATTTATTTGTCATGTGTTTCTATTCACTGTTGCCTACAGAGATTTGTGATCCTTTCCAAAATGCATTAGCATTTGTTTTACTGGGAGGGAAGAAAGAGAGAAAGAGAACTGTGAACAAACCTGAACACACCCGAGATTGCTTGGGTAGTGAGAAATATACTCATTGACATATGAAAAATATACTCCAAGAATTTAAATGAGCATATTTTCCAGGTATCTACGGTGTGTTCAGGTTTCTTCACAGGTAGCTCCCAACGTATTGTATAAAGGAATGTTTGGAGAGGTATATACTTTATACTTTAGTAAAATCTCTAGCAATAACATTGCAACACCCTTTCCCTCCTCCACAGGGAGATTTGTGTGTTACGGGCGTTTTGGTGCTAACCTGTTGGCTTACAGGGGGCCTAAGCCTCCGCACTTGGGGAGCCTGTGGTGGCTGGTGCAGCGCCTCAACCCGTAAGGACCCCTGCGTTGGCGGGATAGCCCCTCATGGGAACTGGCATACCTATTTGGTATACCTCTAATAACCACAGTCACAAGAAATATGTACAACCAATTTACTATGATCCAATAGTCTCTTGATCACACAACATACCCAATATAGATTATGACAATACAGTAACAGTATTCCCCAAAGTACTGAGGATGCCCATGGCACCTAGAACCCGATGTCCACAGAACAGTCCCACCAAAATATACTGTATGTGAGTGCTGCGCTACCCTCCCGTGAAGTGTTGGTGCTCGTGGTGGTACCTTTCTGGCTACTTGAGTACACCAGGGGATTTGTAGACTGGCTGCAAGCATGGTCCCACGATGCGGGGCTTCCAACACAATCCTCTTCTTGACTTATGACTGGGAGTAACGCATGGTCGATTCCGCCAGGCCTGGGGAATCCTCTCCTGCAGTTTCATCTGCTCCACTGAGTCTTCCGTATACTAGGGGACCAATCCCTTTCTATAGGCCGGCCCTACAATACATCCACTACCGTGTAGGGGAAACTACCTGGAATGGGTCTGGCCTAGTCCAGGGGGGCTTGACTAGCTCCCTGGACACTACCTCTCCCTTCGCCGGCTCCGTCAGGACTGGGCACGCCGCCTCCAGTCCGTTGAGGAAATCCTGAATGACAGGACCTCCTCTTCCTGCAGCGCCAAGCTTAGGATGGCCGCTGCCTTACACACAGTCCATATGTATGTGGCTGCGCCAACCATAGCATGGCCGACACAGCTCATTAAACCCTCCCACATGACGGGATCACTGTCAGGGAGGAGGGAAGGGAGGGTACCCTGCTACATTATTATTTCACAATATGGCATATTTCCTCTGTATACTTTCACTGGTTGACAGATAATATTAACATCTTTTTTTTTTCTGTCTGAAAAAAACTTCACTAGTTTCTGATTTCTCCATTCCCAATTTCATCTTTCATTATTGGAGGAATTCCAGCAATCATTACTTACAGATCTTATGTATCAGTAATTGCATGTCTCAAAAGTATCTTCTTGAAACTTTCTTAATAGCAGTTCTATTTTTATTAACTCCATCTCTCTTTAATGTTCACAGCACTATTGTAACTTTTCAATGCCCTTTCTTATCTAATCTGGCTCATGTTCTCTTCTTCATTCTCTACAGTATTCACAAAGCATTAATATCAAAAGTAAATTCTATTTTGATCTCTCTCTAGATACCCTTTTGCTGTGATCTTACCCATTTTTTTCTCTCTCTTGCCCTTTGCCTCATCCTATTGCTTCCAAATAGACTACACTTTTGCCAATGCTGACAGCTGGACTGTTAAAGTGGCAGACACTTACTATGATCACTTACTGTAGATCACAAAGCATTGTGAACTTTTTAGACTTTTTGTTGCCGTTGAGATAGTTTTTGTCTTAGTAGCTGTATTGATCTTTTAGAATCATAGTTTTGTTTTAGGGTTGTAATACCTTTGGGGGGGATCCACATTAGATTTCTTCATACTGTAAATTATAGTGTAGGGTCTTTCTATACCTCTAATGTTTCTTCTTCAAGTACAGTACACATAGAAAGACACATATAAGATTTTGAAAACACCATGCACCATGATTTAAATTATGAAGAACTCTGATGTTGTTTCCCTAAAAAGTATAGTAACCTACAATTAATATTGTTATTGAGAAAAGAGGATACAAATGATAAGAAGAGTAGCCACTTCTGCCAACACTGTAATTGAATTAATTTCTACCTTCTCGTTGTCTGTCAATCAAGCCGATCATAATCTCGACAGATGCTAAAACCAATAGGATAAACTGCACAACAAAAAAATTAAATGAAATTGGTGTCAGCTGTCACTTGTGAGCATCAGATGATAAACTGACACTAAAAGCACAACTATGTTATTTTGTTTTATATTATGCTAAAGGTCCCATTTATTGTACTTAAATAAGTGCTTTAAGTGACACAATAAAGAATTTACAAAACAGCATTGATTTTAAGTTGCATCCCGGTGTGTAAAAGAAGGTCAAGGTAATTTGGGGAGTCCTCTCATGAGCAGTTAGTGGATGAGTTGTTGGGTGCAGCATTATAATAACATCAATTTAAACTGAAATCTCTAAAGGATGCAGCTTTTCTTTCTCTCTGTACCATTTAAATTCTTCATGTCTGAGTTAGGGATAACTTCCATGTTCAAGAGATCAGCATCAGATTTCAGAAACAAATAGCTTGTTTACTTCTCTATCACTTGTAATGCCATGTTGTTTAAGGGTTTGCCAGGTTGAATTGGGTAAATATTGTTGTATCAAGAAAGAAGATCAATTAACGTACATAATAGGCTAACTGTTAGAAAATCTGGGCATTATTGAAATCTCTGCTCTTTGATTGGTTAAAATTGCGGGCATTATCCATTCAGTAATGGCCCGGAATTTTAGGCACCTTGTCAAGTTTTCTAGCCAATCATCTTTAAGTTCTGATACACATTGAGTGAGAGCAGCTCTCAGACAGGGGAGGTGATTGGACAGGAAGCACCAGCTAGGCACTGACTCCAGCCCCGCCCTGCCTACAGAGAGCTCCGCACAGGAGAACACTGAGGAGAAAGGTTTGTGTGTGTAAACAGAGGCGAGGGGAGGGGGGACTGCAGAGTGTATGTGTGTACAGGTAATTATTGGCCAGTAATGCCCTGTTCTTCGGGATTATTACATAAGTATGTAGATACAAATATAGCAAAACTAACTGTCTTTGGGGACACCGCCACGAGTCATCGTGGCACCCGAGAATTATTGCTGCGGGGGATTGAGGGGTATAGCTATAGATTGTGCTCTGGGGGGCCCGCAATGCAAACGCAGGTGGTGCATGTGCGATTGGCAACTGCCGTTATGCATGCACACAAGCAGCTGGCATGGGACGATCGTGCATGCACAATCGCGCATGTGCATGAGCAGCCGGTAAGTGCCATCGCGCATGCACAGTCAGCAAGTGCCGATTGCGCATGTTCAAAATTTTGACCGCCCCCCCCCCATATTTATTTGGACCATGCCGCAGCACATTCGCGGCAGACACTGTCTCTGGATTTTGCTTCTTTGACTGCTGCACTAGAGACAGTGAGTCTTGTACATCTGTAAATATGGAGGAGTTCAGAGGGAGGGTCAAGTTGAGGATCCATCAATCTCCACACAGGATGTATTTGGATTGGAAGAAGGCCATCGGGCCTGGGTCTATTTGACTGAGTTCCCCTTTTTGTTTATTTTTGTGCCGTCTAGCATGAATTTCATTGGGTCCTGTTGCCCCGGGAGGGTGGTTAGGCCTCCCGAGGAGGAAGGGGGGTAGCAGGAGGGGTTAGCCCCTTGGTTACCATAGCAGCTTATAAAGCAGTGCACGGCAATGACTTACTAGCAACTATGGTAGCCAAGGGGGTTCGGCAGTATATTTTTATGTTTATATTAATCCTTTTTTAGTCTGTTTTGGTTAGCTAGTCATGAAAACCCATGACTAGTTGACAATTTGTGCTACTAAGGGGTTAAAAAGTACTGTAACCTATTAAAATTAATCTACCATCTATTTCAGGTTGGTTTGACTTATCTTAGCCATGTATAGAATGGCCAGTATATTGGCCATTATAGACATAGAAAAGATAGGGCTAACACTAGCCGAGAGTAGGTGAGAAAATATTTACAGTGTTTCTGGCATGACAAATAGCCATTAATAGCACAAAATGCGGTACTACTGTAGGCCCTTTTTTTTTATCCTATCCAATAAAAAGAGCATTCTTTTTGGTGGTGCAACGTTTTTGTATTGCAAAATAACGCATTTTTTTCGGGGGCAATACCATATTTTTAGGTTACCACAGTTTGTTGTATCTGGGCCTATGACGGGTGCAATAATGTTTGCTACTGTACAGTATATCTATCATATATTTAATTACTATGCACGCCTGCTAAGAAGTTTTGTTTTTTCTACTATCAGGTGTCTTTCTTTTTTTATTTTATTTTTAAAGGATTGCTGTATTGCTTAGGACTAAATCAAAAGGTAGTTATTATTTAAAGGATTAATTCAAGCAATATCCTACATTTTTTTAAATAAATAAATTCTGTAGTATTAGATGTTTCCAGCTTTTTTTTAAAGTTTAAAATTCAACTCTTAATGCCATTTTTAATTAGTTTTAATATACTGAGCATCCTGTGAATTTTATAGCAACTTTTAGATCTTTGTAATACTTTCCTGTTTGTGATAATTTGTTATATTAATATTATATTATATTCCCAGCAGTTTGAGCTGTTAGATCATGTTAAGTTTCTATATAATTAAATTATGGTTTAGTAGTGATGGATATACCGTATAACAAGGCATTACAAATCCATGCAAATGGGTGAGTTATAAAGGTTAAATGCACATATTATACCAGTTAGGATCAAATACTAACACTTTTTTTAAGGTAAAATTAAGTACTTGACATTTTTACATTTGACCAAAAAACTGTGACACTGTGACATGTTCCTAGTTATGCCACATAATCTAAGGATGTCTGATAATGTATGACAGACTGCTTTTTCCTCTTGATCAAATAAAATGATTCTCACTTGCATGAAGAAGCTGACTGTGATGAATCCCTGGCCACCGTCTGATAGATCAGGGGTGAGCAAACTTTTTATGCCGAGCCCCCCTTTTCATCCATGAAATTTCTCGGCCCCCCCCTGCCTGATGTAATCAAAATCACATGACGTCAGTGCATGTGCAGTGCATAACGTCAGTGCGAACCAGCTTTGTAACGCCCCCGCCACGCGTCTACAAAAAAAGTATTTATAGCACAAATTACATAACTTAAAAATAAATATTATAATATTTGTCTAATAGCGTTCCCATTTCTGCTGTATTATTAATCTCTCTCTTCCCGCCACATTAGAACACCTCAGGACCTCTCTAACCTCTTCCAGTCTCTCCCTGTATTTCTCACTCCCCCTCCAGTCCCTCTCTATTCCTCCCCTCAGTGTCTCCCCCTCCCCCCCCCACTCTCTTTCCCTCCCCCCAGTGTGTGTCTCTTTCTCCCTCCCCCCATTGTCTCTCACTCTCTCCCCTCTTCCAGTCTCACACTCCTCTTCCAGTCTCTCCAACTCCCTGTATTTCACACTCCCCCTCCAGTCCCTCTCTATCCCTCCCCTCAGTGTCTCCCCCCACTCTCTTTCCCTCCCCCTGTGTGTCTCTCTCTCTTTCTCCCTCCCCCTAGTGTCTCCCTCCCTCCATTGTCTCTCACTCTCCTTCCAGCCATTGCCTCTCCCTCCCCCCAGTGTCTCTCTTGCACTCTCCAACCAGCTATTGTTTCTCCCTCCACCCGGTGTCTCTCTCACACTCTCCCTCCAGCCATTGTGTGTCTCTCTCCCTCCTGCCAGTGTCTCCCTCCCTCCCACCAATGTCTCTCTCATCCCCATCCCCATGTAGCTCTTTCACCCCCCCTCCCCATGTCACACTCACTCTCACCCCCCTCCCCATCTCACACTCTCACCCCCCTCATGTCACTCACACCCTCCCCATGCCTCAGTCTCACACTCACTCCCCCATGTCCCAGTCTCACACTCACTCCCCCATGTCCCAGTCTCACTCCCCCCCCATGTGCCAGTCTCACTCCCCCCCCATGTGCCAGTCTCACTCCCCCCCATGTCCCAGTCTCACTCCCCCCATGTCCCAGTCTCACTCCCCCCCATGTCCCAGTCTCACTCCCCCCCATGTCCCAGTCTCACTCCCCCCCATGTCCCAGTCTCACTCCCCCCCCATGTCCCTGTCTCACTCCCCCCCATGTGCCAGTATCACTCCCCCCCCATGTGCCAGTCTCACTCCCCCCCATGTCCCAGTCTCACTCCCCCCCATGTCCCAGTCTCACTCCCCCCCATGTCCCAGTCTCACTCCCCCCCCATGTCCCTGTCTCACTCCCCCCCATGTCCCAGTCTCACTCCCCCCCATGTGCCAGTCTCACTCCCCCCCCCATGTGCCAGTCTCACTCCCCCCCCATGTGCCAGTCTCACTCCCCCCCCATGTGCCAGTCTCACTCCCCCCCATGTGCCAGTCTCACTTCCCCCCCATTTGCCAGTCTCACTCCCCCCCCCATGTGCCAGTCTCACTCCCCCCCATGTCCCAGTCTCACTCCCCCCATGTCCCAGTCTCACTCCCCCCCCATGTGCCAGTCTCACTCCCCCCCCCATGTCCCAGTCTCACTTCCCCCCCATGTGCCAGTCTCACTCCCCCCCCATGTGCCAGTCTCACTCCCCCCCATGTCCCAGTCTCACTCCCCCCCATGTCCCAGTCTCACTCCCCCCCATGTCCCAGTCTCACCCCCCCCATGTCCCAGTCTCACTCCCCCCATGTGCCAGTCTCACTCCCCCATGTCCCAGTCTCACTCCCCCCATGTCCCAGTCTTACTCCCCCCATGTGCCAGTCTCACTCACCCCCTCTCCCCATGTCGCTGATGCAGGAAGCAACGAGATGCTGCTGTGTACTGTAGCACAGCGCCACCTAATGGCCAAAAGAAAAATTGCAGCTGCAGACGGCTTTTTTCCCTCTGCTCCTGGCAAAATCGCCGCTGCTTCCTGCGCCCCCCCTAAACAATCTTGCGCCCCCCAGGGGGGCGCGCCCCCCAGTTTGCGCACCGCTGTGATAGATCAAGAATTTGTGCAGAAGAATGTTCTAAGACTTTATCTTACTGAGACATTTTATTAATGTGCTTTTGGCCAGAAAAACATTATTTTCAGTGAATATTTTTTTTTCAAGTAATATTCCCATAGCATTTCAAAAACAGCACAGACAAAACACAAATAACCCACCTAAAAGATTTAGAACAAACTATTTGAATGTAAGTAGAAGATGATCAATGTTTGCTAGAAATCCAGTGTATCACAAATCATGGTACTTACTGTATTGCCACAGATATTTGGAATATTTTATTGGTAACGTAGATCAATATTGGCATTCCTGCATTTCCTGTTCAGACTTTGCTATAAAACAGAAAGTTTTTATTTCCTCTTAATCCTTATTTATTGTACAAGTGCCAGACAGTAGTTATAATGGAGCTTGATAACTTTAGCTTGCTTGCTTGATTTTAATATTTATGCAACACACAGCTATTAAAAAAGATGACTTGTATAACATTATGTGCTTTGCATCCCTAACACTTCATTTCAATTCATTTTATACGGTAGTTTTGGGCCTGGAAGAGTTATCATCAGACAAGGTCACGTTCCTCAGAATTTCTACCTGATCCTCTCTGGAACGGCTGTGGTCACCAAGGTGTCTCGTAGCAAAAACACGGGGGAGCATTTTTCCAAGACAGTAGCCTTCTTGAAGAAAGGAAAATACTTTGGGGTATGGAACACTTTAATATTCATTTTGCATTATGTTACAATTACAAACTGTACTAAAGATAAGGTGAATGTTTGTAAATTATAATGAGAGTGATAAATTCTAATTTATGCTCTGTGTGCTTGGAAAAACATTCACTGCCACTGTTATGATATAAAATCAATCAATCAAGGTATAATTGAAGCACCGAGACAAAAATCACAAAGCAGGGTTTCATTGCCACTGTACCTCCCTACTCATGAGTATCTTGGAATAATTATATCCTAGCCCTGCTTAAAACTATTTGAAGGAATTTAAAGGGCTGTAACTTTGGCCTGTGTAAGTAAACAATGTTGTCAAGTATTCAAGATGCAGTTCCATTTATGCGGTACAAAAATATAATATTTTTACAAAGTGGCTTTAGATTTCCTTCTACACTCAAATTAGAATCTCCTGTACTTTATTTATTTAAATGTGTACTTACCAAGGGAAGGGAGGTTAACTGTAGCAACTTTGCTTCTGTGGTTCACACTTCCCTAGAACCTCGTGCCCAGTGTCTTAGTAATACGTGGTTGAACGGAAAGGTCCTTTCAAGTCTGATAAGCTCTGGGTAGATGTGGTGTGGTTACTTCTATTCTTGGATCATAAGGGGATATGTATTGAAGTGTCATAGCGCATGGAAACTCCCATTAAAGTCAATAGGAGGTTCTGTGCGGTAGTCATCTTTTATGCTCCAATTACCTCTTTTCAAGGAATTTGATAAAAGGTTATGTGGTAACGTAACTTAGATTTTATTTGTTTATCCTTTTAATTGATGATACTGTCTGCATATATTGTACTGTATGTTTCTGTAATATTTTTTTTTTATAACCCAAGCACTGTACTATTTTTATATATTAAATTTTAGATTTAATAAGTAATGCCTTTGGGCTCTAATTGAACTTTGCACACTTTGTAGACAGTAATTACATTTTCAGACACATTTCCCTACAATTGATTTTTGTGTGCTTTGTACATACAATATTTTGCTTATTAAACAGGGACCAAGGACCCTAGAGATTATATTTTTCTGTATCCTTGGTGGTGTCAGTGTTAAAGTGATATTTGTAGTGGATTGAGGGGGGATATTACTCATTGAAGGGACCCTACGGGAGTGAAAAGTGAGTCACCTACAGTAGGTAGCTTTATGTATTAACCCTTACCACATATACAAGTCACATGCTCACAGGTGTGCCGTTCATGACATACACATTGACCCATTATACATAATATCAACATTAGTTCACTTTGGTAGATATCATCTTGAGTACTTATATGTGAGACTTAACAGAGGATTCTATTATTATACTTAAATTTTAATCATCCTGATTTGTTGTGGTCATGCTTCTTTATTTGATGCAGTTTGAACTTCAGTCCATAGTCCCATAATTCTAGTGGTTTATTGTGTAGATTACACTTCACAGTGAGGGGTTGCATTCAAATATTAACAGTTCAGTTGAAATACTTTTTGTTGTTGACTTTTTTTCTTGCATATCCGAAACAGACCCTGACTCTTCATCTAGAAACCCAATGCCTTTCTGTCTCAGATCCAGTAACACAAAGTGGGACCTTTTATATATGCCGAAGCAGATGTTTGGGCCCTTTTGAACCCAAATTCCCTATTGAAATCTATAGGGAGTTTCAGCTACAAACAGCCACACAACAACTTCTGCATACTGTATAGAAAAAGGCCCCAAACTCACTTCATTAAGATAATCTATTCTACACTGAGCAGATGGTATTTGGATTGACTTTCCTTTGCCTGACATTACTGGAACATTGACCCCAGTAATTTCAACCCAAGGACTCTTTAAGGCTTCCTGATTGCCTCATTTTATTATAGTATACTTTATTTTAATAGGCAGACTCATAACATTTAGGTCTCTCCTCTGTATAAGTACAGTAGGTATGTAAGGATATTGTGACCAGTTGGCCCTGGAGTTTGGAATACGCACTTCACAGCAGCTGGGTTTTCTTAGCAACTACTTGTCATGTTTATTACAGTGTGGACAAAAACAACAACAAAATAAAATAAACCAAAATAACAAACGAATTCTGATTAAGTAAGGGCATTGCACAGAAGCTAGCTTACATAGATAACACTACCCCCCCCCCCCCCATACAGATATTTTATACCCAGAAGTTCCACCCACAGGGTACTTGGTTGAATCCAAGTATCCAGATTTCCAAGGGGAAGTCTAATTTTTCAGAATCAGGATTAATAACCCCCCAAAACATTGCAGAATACAAAACACATCCATGGATACATATACATTAATTGGTAAAAACAAAGAATACAATATTTGGGAAATTAGGTTATACAGTATATGTTATATTTCAGTAATCCCCTTCCAACAACCACCCCTCAACTACTGCGAACTCAGGGGAATGGACAATTCCATGACCAGGATAATATAATTAGATCAGGTTAGATCATTGTTCCTTAAGGACAATTGCTGCTCAAATTGCCACATAAATCCTGCAGGACTGAACTCCACAAACATCAACCATTTAAATAACTGCTTCACTGGATACATTGGTTCTTCTTAACTTTTTTTTAAGCATTAGGATCACAGGATTGAAGAAATAATCAAAATCACAAACAGGCTGCAAGCCTCCCACACACTGCACAACTTGCTTTAACCATACACTTGCTTTTTAGTAAACTCCCTTAACTTTTGTCCTGCCAGACTCGCAGAGCATCTCACCTTAATCCCTTCCTTGCCAGACTCGCAGAACATTTTAATAAATGCCCTCTTCTTTTAACACATTCTTAAATAACTTGGCCCTGTTACAGATATTAAAACAGAAAACAACCTTCTTGTGTGTAAATGTTGTAGTGTGTTCACTATTTTATTGTTAGCTATTTACTATTTGCTCAGCTATTACAATTGTAATTCTGAACTTTGTAAACAAACTGTCCAAATGACCACCATTCCCTTCCTTAACAGTATTACTGTAATTTGATTATTTTTTTTTTGTGGTTACATTTTCCATCTTTAGCTCTTGCTACTAATTGCATTGTCCTATATTGATCACCTAGCGCAGGCCTGCACAACTCCAGTCCTCGAGGGCCGCAAACAGGCAAGGTTTTCAGGATATCCCTCCTTCAGCACAGCTGGCTCAATTAGTGGCTCAGTATGTCTGAGCCACTAATTGAGCCAGCTGTGCTGAAGGAGGGATATCCTAAAAACCTGGCCTGTGTGCGGCCCTCGAGGACTGGAGTTGTGCAGGCCTGATCTAGCGTATATTGTTAAATCATCTCCTTTGCCTCAGGTTACCAAATTGATATTCAGACGAGTTTATAGTCAACTTCAACATCAACAACAAACACATTACCATGAAAATATGCACACCTAAACTAACTAACATTCAGACTTGAAAACCATGAGCACTGTTGCATCATTACCATACATCCCAAATGTATGTATGTATGTATGTATGCATGTCTTTATTTATATAGCGCCATTAATGTACATAGCGCTTCACAGTAGTAATACACATGACAATCATATAAATAACAAATAATACAAATAACAGATCATTGGAATAAGTCCTTCAGACACAAACGTAACATTTCGGAAGAGGAGTCCCTGCTCCAAAGAGCTTACAATCTAATTGGTAGGAAGAACGTATACTGCCAGTAGGAGGGCATTCTGGTAAGTGCGTCTGCAGGGGGCCAAGCTTTATGTACAGTATCATGTGTATAGTATTAGCCACGGTGGTACTCCTATGCTTCTTTAAGCAAGTGTGTCTTAAGATGGGTCTTAAAGGTGGATAGAGAGGGTGATAGTCGGGTATTGAGGGGAAGGGCATGACAGAGATGTGGGTCAGTCAGTGAGAAAGGTTTAAGGTGAGAGAGGGCTTTAAATACAAAGGGGTAGAGAGAAGGCATCCTTGAGCAGAACGCAAAAGTCGGGATGGTGTATAGCGAGAAATTAGGGCTGAGATGTAGGGAGGGGCAGAAGAATATAAAGCTTTAAAAGTGAGGAGGAGAATTGAGTGCGAGATGCGGGATTTGATAGGAAGTCAAGAGAGTGATTTCAGCAGGGGAGACACTGAGACAGATTTAGGAATAGTAGAGTGATTCTGGCAGCAGCATTTAGGATAGATTGTAGGTGAGACAGATGAGAGGCAGGAATGCCGGAAAGCAGGAGGTTACAGTAGTTGAGATGGGAGAGAATGAGGGCCTGAGTCAGAGGTTAAGCAGTCGAGCAACAGAGGAAAGGACATATCTTTGTAATATTGTGGAGGAAAAAGCGATAGGTTTTAGATACGTTTTGAATGTGAGAGGAGAATGTATTAATATTGGTATGTGTGAACTGGATTCTACTATATATTTGCAAGATCCTAAAATTTAATTAACAATTTGGTGTGTCTGATTTGATTAGGCAGACCCCCTCCCTTAATTATTAGTCAATGTTAGTCAGTGTTTTAGAATACTTAAGGCAGGATACCTTGGCTGTGAGCCATATGGCTGTGTAACATCTAAATGTAACAAAATATAACAAAATGTAAAATTTAAGTGTGTGGCAGAGTTAATCTTGGAGTTGAAATTGGAGGTGAAGGTTTGAGGAAGATCTGGACTCTGAACAACAACTTTACAACTGTGAGAACTTTACTTTCTAAAAGCTGTGATTATTTGTACTCTTCCTATCCTCCAATAACTGGCCAGTCTCTCCTCCTGTTTCTCACTATGCCCTCCCTATTTCTTTTTCTGTTTACTGTTTCCTCACTCCTTTGTGAGCATTTCTGTTCTCTACAACATCCCCACTCCCCACCGCACCATTATTTATACACCTCTCTCCCAACAACTTCTTTACCCCTCAATAAAAAACACACACACAAATCCTCTATTCACACCCTCTATCTACTCCTTCCTGCTGCTGTTGATCTCCCCTAAGCCTGAAGCCAGACATACACCCACGGCTCCCTGCCATCTCTTGCCCTGTAAATGGTGTTAACCTTTTCATTTAACACTGACTAACCTTAAAACTTGCCCCACACATCAAGCATCCCAATAGCCTGCACTCATGGCTATGGTCCCACAGTCACTTATACCACCCATTGTGGCCAAGCACACCCATCTACATTACTTATTCCCTCACATGCTGTCTCTGTAAGTTTCCCCTCAAACCTCTTAGATTGTAAGCTCTTCGGGGCAGGGATTTCCTTTACCATTGTCTGATTTTTGCTGCACTTATTGTATTTTTAAAATTCCCTGTACTGTATTCATTGTGAAGCACTGAGTACACTTTTGGCGCTATATAAATAAAGACATACAATGCAATACAATACAATGTGAGAGGAGTCGAGTGTGACCCCTAGGCAGCGTGTTTGGGCTACTGCGTGAATGACAGTACTGCCAACAGTAATGTGGAAGGAGGTAGTAGGGCCATGTTTGGGAGGAAGTATGAGGAGCTCTGTTTTTGCCATGTTAAGTTTAAGTCGGTGGAGGGCCATCCAGGATGATATCGCAGAAAGACATTCAGAAACTTTGGTCTGTACAGCAGGTGTAAGGTCAGGGGTTGAAAAGTACATTGGTGTGTCGTCAGCATAAAGGTGATATTTAAACCCAAGAGATGTGATTAGGTCACCGTGACAGGGTGAATGAGCATCACCAGTCATATACCTGGCAAACCTATGTTTAGGCTTGCAGTGCAGCAGTCACGAGGTTAAGTTTTAGTTGAGAAGGGCTGCTTAATTAGTCTGACCCCAGATGCATAATCAAGGTGTTTTAAAACCCCCAGGCTGTACACACATGCAAGCTAGCTGGTCAGGAGACAGGACTGAAATACTGAAGAGATTACTGCTATAAGGTCTGTTTTTCAAAGAACATGTGTGATGAACTGTCTGTGTCCTGCATGCTGAAGAGAAGCTGCCTTGTTTTCTATGCTGAAGAGAAGCTATTTTGTTTTTGTCTGCTGAAGAGAAGCTATTTTGTTTTGTGTGCTGTATGTTTTTAAGGCTCAATAAAGAAGCCTTATCAAGAGAACCCGCGTGTGTAGTTGCATGTACCCTGCAACAGTCACCTAGAGAAAGTGTGTACAGAGAAATGAGAAGACATCCCAGGACAGAGCCCTGGGTACCCCCAAAGAGAGATCGATAGAGGAGGAGGAGGCGTTAGCAGAAAAGACACTGAAAGTACAATGGGATAGGTAAGAGGAGATCCAGTATTGAGCTTGGTTACGAATACCAAGAGTATGGAGAATGTGAAGGAGAAGAGGGTGGTCCACGGTGTCAAATGCTGAAGAGAGATCGAGTAATATGAGCAGAGTGTAATGACCTCTGTCTTTGGCAGCATGGAGGTCATTAGTTATTTTAGTGAGGGCGGTTTCAGTTGAGTGAGCAGTGTGGAAGCCAGATTGTAGAGGGTCTAGGAGAGAATAGGTGTTGAGAAAGTGGATCAAGTGAGAGAATACAAGATGTTCAAGGAGTTTAGAGGCAAAAGGCAGGAGAGAGACAGGTCGATAGTTTTTGAGTAATGGTATAACAGTTGAATTTTTTGAAGGAGGAGGGAAAGGTACCAGAGTAGAGGGAGGAGTTAAAAATGTGTGTGAGTGTAGGGATTATAGTAGGAGCAAGAGGTTTTAAGAGATGGGAGAGAATGGGGTCAAGAGGACAAGTGGTAGAGGGAGAGGAGGAGATCAGCAATGACTTCCTCCTCTGAGACAGCAGAAAAAGAGTTAAAGGAAGACAGGAGGAGAGTTAGGAAGTAGTGTAGGATGGGAGGAGGAAACAAAGGGGATGTTATGACATATGGATTCCACCTTTTCCTTAAAATAGTCTGGAAAGTCCTGAGGTGAGATGGAGGAAGAGGCAGCTGAGGGTGGTTTGAGTAGGGAGTCAAAGACAGAGAAGAGTTGGCGTGGGTTAGACTTATAAATGTTGTTTAGTGAAGAAAAGTAGGTTTATTTAGCCTGAGAGAGGGCAGAGTTGAAAGAGGATAACATACATTTGTAGTGAAGGAAGTCTGCGAGAGTCTGAGATTTCCTCCAGAGGCGTTCAGAGGAACGAGTGGAGGAATGCAGCATGCGCGTGTGGGGATTTAGCCAGGGTCTGGGGTTAGAAGGGCAAGGACAGAAGAGAGAAAGCGGGGCATGTAGATCAAGAAAGGAGGACAGGGCAGAGTTGTAGTTCCTGACCAGGCTGTCAGGGTCTGGTGCAGAGCTGAGAGAGGAGAGGGAGGAGTGTAAAGTGGAATCAAAGGCTGGAAGGTTAACAGAGAGCAGGTCTCTGCAGAAGTTAGGGGTAGATGGAGATTGAGAAGGAGCAAGAGAGAGTGTTGCAGGGTACATGCAACCACACACGGGTTCTCTTGACAAGGCTTATTTATTGAGCCTTTAAAAATACAGCACACAAAAACAAAACAGCTTCTCTTCAGCAAACAAAAACAAAACAGTTTCTTTTCAGCATGCAGGAAAACAGACAGTTCAACAAACGTACTTAGAAGACAGACCTTTGAGCAATAATCTTACAGTACTTCAGCATTTCAGTACTCCCTCTTGATCAGACAGCCTCATGTGTGTGCAGCCTGGGGTTTTTAAAACACCTTGATTATGCAGCGGGGACCACACTAATTAACTCAGCTGAAAGTTAACCTCCTCACTGCTGCACTGCAGACCTACACATTGGTCTGCCAGGCATATGGCTGGTGGCTTTTGTTCACCCTGTCACAGAGAGATAATGAGATAAGGTGGTGGTCAGAGAGAGGAAAGGGGGAAATAGAGAAATCGGAGAGAGAAACGTTTTTAGTGAAAACCAGGTCTAGGTAGTAGCCAGCCTTGTGGGTGCTGGCTGCAGTCCACTGTTGAATAATATCTTTTGTTTATTTATGACATTAACATTTACTATGATTATAATATGCTGCATGTGTCATGTAATGTCAATCAGAATGAATCTGGTTTGGGAGTCTTTCACATGATTGAAGAGCAAAATGAGATTTTCCATATATACTGTATGACTAAATGACTGCATTATTATGTACAGTATTAAAACAACAAATTATAGTAATCTTAGCAGGGTTTTCTGTTTAAATATTCCAGGTCTATTTTTGTAATCTGTGAATTTCTTTCGTCCTCAAAAATATAATAAATCATTACAACCTTTTTGTGATAAAACAGAATGAATAAAGTCTAATTCTATGGAAATTACATTGCATTGTAACATTTATCAGTCAATTCACAGCTTCTAAATAGAACATTTGGACTGTAGTTTATAGAAGAAAAAAAATATCACCAGCAGCACAACCTTAACCTTAGTTAATGATGTCTTTATTTCTTTATACATTATCAGATTACTTTTTTTTTTTTTAGCAATTATTGATACATTGGCATTAAACACACTTTTTGTAACAGTAAAAGGTTCCTTTTCATTATAGGTTGTTTTAATGAGAGATTCCTGTTGTTAGAAGCTTTCTGCATGTCTTGGAACTAAGTAAATAAAATATGTATTTTCTGATATTGTTAAAGTAAAAAGAAACAAATAAAATAAAAATATTTCGCACAAATTATTCCTACGTTTAAGTGTAACCTTACAGGTGCTACACAGTATGAATTACAGATTGTGCAATGCTGATTCTTCCGTCTTAATTTCTCAAAAATAGGATTGCAGCAAATGGTACAGAGCTATCACAGGGTATTACCCTGGCATGGCGAGATAACATGCTAAATAAGAAACATGGTAAATAACTATTCTTTTCAAAACAACAACACACCAGCATTACTGCAACACATTGCTTTGACGGGAAATGTAATGTTTGCTACATCTGTACCTTGAATAATCAGACATTATAGCCTCTATTCAATATGTTGAGAAACTGGTTCTTTGGAAGTGTTCTGCTCTGTTCAAATGAGTGTCAGCATATTACACACGATTAGTACCTTTCTGCACCTTATATGGTATGGTTACTAAGGAGCTGATTCTACAGTATACTGTATGTGCCGAAAACGACCTGATTGGCCTCTTTGGCACATATAGAATCAGTCCCTAAAAGTGATAGCTAGCAAGAAAAGTTATATATGTAATTTGGGAATCCAGAGTTTTACAAATAATTATAAGACTATAAGAAGGTGTTGACCAAAATGAATCAATGACTATAATATTTTAAAGTTTAAATATGGCTAAAATGAGGGCTTTTTTTTTGTGATGTACTGTCTGGTACTCAGTACCGGCACCTCTGTTTCCCCTGCTGCAGGTTTTTTCCCCACTTGCTGAGGGGCGAGGCCATCACTGCACACAGCCAATCCTTCCCTGCCTGTTCTCCCCCCCCCCCCATACATGAGTGAGCTCAACAGAGCATCTCTAAACATACCAGAGCAATCCTCTCCCTCCCCCCCAGGTGTCATTCTTAGAGGTGGGAAGTGTGTTTCGGTCTTGGTCTTGGTCTGTATGTGCATGCTCCCTCTCTGCAAAATGCTTTCAATAATGTCTAAGAATATATTACAAAATAAAAAAGAACTACAGGTAGAAACAGACTACTATGTGATAGATTTGTATTTTAATATATAGCTTTTACTGCGATTAACAGTAAACCTTCCCATTAGTAATGGAGTTTATAAGGAAGAAGCTATTGGCAGAATAATAAACACCCCTTTATTATGGTAATGGCTGTACTAATAGAATGATGCAGTAGAGAACAGAAATGTTTAGGCATGTGTCAAGCAACAGGTTTCTACAATAAGTGACTGATGTGTGTTAGTTATTGGGGGAGGTGGGTTATGTGCAATGGGTGGGGGTATTATATGTATTGGGGAGATGGGGTGGTTAGTATTGGGGGGCTTAGTGTGTATTGGGGATGAGGGGATTATTGAGTGTGGGGGAGAGGTGTGGGTGTGGGAGATAGAGGGGGGGTATCGCAAGTCCACTGACACTGGAGGGGGACAGCTGCGGCCCAGTGGACACGCTAGTCCCGGGAAATCTGTCTGTGGCCCTAAGTACTAGCACCTCCTTTATTTACAAAAAAAAAGCACAATGTGAAATGTAGGACTTATAAGTAGAATATATGGTAGTTTAAGTATTTTTAATTTTGATTGTTTTTAAAGTTGTTTTCGTAAACTGAAATGGTTTCATTCAGGCTTCGCACAAGCTTTTACGGTGCGTATGACATTGATGTAGGACTCCAGGTTGTAGAGCTGGGGAAGTAATGGGTATTCCCCCACCCAATCGCATATAGTGTGTGCGGGGAACCTAATGTTACCAGGTGTGGTGCGCTATACCTGTCAGGCTCACAGGAAGCCTGAGCCTCCACTAGTGAGAGCCTGGGGTGAATCCTCTGGAACGATCTTCTAATTACAGCGCCTCCACCTGTGCAGGATTCTAGGAGTGTAGAATGCTCCCTACACAGGACCCACATATATGAACCACATACACCAAGGTATATATAACACAGGTTTACTATATGGCCAGATAAAACACAATACACATGCATCAACAATATGACATCAACAGTACATAAATTCAGTGTCACCCTGTAACACTACTAAGCACAACTATCCACACACCTCGCAGGGCCTTAACCCCACACAGTATTCCCAAAGTCCTTGCACCCAAAGTCCCAAGAGTTCCACAACCCCACCCACGTGTGGGACAGCGTTGCCCACTAAGATGAAGTGTATAGGTGGTGCACTTGGTGACTTGGATAATACCTGCCCGATGCTCCTGCTACCGGGTGCGCAGATGACCTTTACTTGGAATCCCTTGCTCCAGGAGATGATCCAAGCTGCCTCCGCCTCAACGGTGGGTGGCTCCCGCATGGAGTGATCCACCTTTATAATGTCTCTTATCCTTGCTAACGCAGAGGATGTTATACCTTCACGCAATTCACCTTCACAGCAATTCACCTTCACAGCAATTGCCAGGATAGTTACGTTTCCTGGCTGGACCCTCACTTGTCTAGGTTCTACAGGACCCTGTCCGTAGTCTAAGGGGAGTCCCTGTAGTAACAACAAGCTGAGGTGAATAGGGCATAGCTGGGGCCTAAGGGGAGACTTCTGGCCTAGTGCATGAGGCTACTTTCCTCCCTGCACAAACACACCCTCCCCTTTCTGTGTCCCAGCTCCTAACTGACAATCCCTGTCTGGAGCGCCTCTCCTCACTCCCTGTAATGGCTGCCGTATCGCATCTGGGGCTATACTGCGCGTGCGCGAGCTTCCACGCATGTGTAAACGCACACAAGATGGCAGCGCCCTGTAGCTGATGTCGCCGGGAGCCCCCGGTGACGCGATCACCCCTGCAACTGCCCTCACGCTGTTGCAGGTAAGAGAGAGAGAACCGAATGTCTGGGGAGCCAGAGGGGACCTGGCTACAGGGGGAAAGGACAGTTGTCCCGGTTCTTCAACCTGTCGACTTCCCTGGTTTCAATTTGTCTGAATAAAATAATTTTGGTGACTCGAGATGTGTGAACAGGGTGGCCAACAGATTTCCTGGGGCCCAGGACTAGAGTTTTGATCCTCCCGTCCCCTGTCTGCGGTCATGCTAGCCCGCTCCATTTCACCCTCCCCTCTTCTACCCCCCCCTCTCTCCATGTATTTGTCTCCACCGCTATCTCACTCGTACCCCTCTCTTTTTCTCACTTCCTCTTACAGCCCCCTTCTGCTTTCACTCAATTACCTCCCACTCCCTGAATCCCCCCTCATACATATTCCCTCCTTCCCCCTGTCACACATAGACACACACATACCAATAACCATACAATTTCCCCCACAGAATTCCCTCCCCAATAATTACCCCTCCACAATACCCGCACAATCCCTCACAAAATACATACAACACTACCAACCCCTACTTACAACACTACCCCCAAATACATTCTTACAACACTACCCCCAAATACATTCTTACAACACTACCCCCAAATACATTCTTACAACACTACCCCCCAAATACATACTTACAACTCTACACGAGGAAAAAGACATACAGTCCATTATCGGTGCAACAGGAACAGTTCACAGGCATATAGTATAATTTCCTTTATGTCCCCTTAAATCTGAGCAATTAATTTTGATCCTGGGAGTATACTAGTAATCCTTGTATTGCTGCTCAAATATAGTGAGCTTGGATAGTGATTATTTGTATAATTACTTATAACACTATACCCCAAATACATATTTACACTAGCCCCCCCAAATACATACTTACACTACCACCCCCGCAAATACAAACTTACACTAACCCCATACTCTCCCCAAATACATACACTTATATTGGGGATGGTCTCAGGTCGCCAGGTCCTGGCTTTCCCCAGCTGCTGTGGGCCATCCTCACTCTCCCACAATAGGCCTCTCTCTCATGCAAGTGGCTGTGGGGGCCCCGGCTGGCTGCTTGGCTGGCACTGGAAGTTGGGCCCAGACGGAGGTTGGGCCAAACTACTTCATTCGGTTGCTTGACCTCTTGTTGCCGCTGAGCCCTGGCTCTCCCACGCTGATGTGGGCCTCAATCCCTCTCTGGCGCCAGGCCTCTCACGCCGGAAGCTCGGGACAACTTCTGGCGTGCACCGGCATATTCGAGAGGCCTGGTGAGGGAGAGAGAGAGGCCTCTGGCCGGGCCCCCTGCAGCCACTGGGCCAGGGACAGTTGCTCTGGCTCTCCCCCCATCGGCAGCCCTGTGTGCGAATGTCTACGACTTTGCTTTGCAAATTGTCTTTCATTTTTTTCCTTTCGTATGCACAAAAAAAAAAATATAAAGGGCCATGTGTATGTTTTCAGGTCCCCCCCTTGGTCCCGTGTGTTCCCCCTTACCTGCCAGCCTGGGGCATGCACAGGGAGATGTTGGGTGCCACTGGAGTGGCAGGCGGACCCAGCACAGTAGCAGGGAGCGTTGTGGCTAGTTAAGGTGGCGAGTGTGTCGCCGGAGGTCCGCGGCGGCTCTCTTTGCAGGGCGCCACCACATTACACACAGTCGTGCATGCGCAGTGAACCTTGCGCATGCCCAGAGAGGCCCCAAGGTGCGGGGGCCATTACAGAGGCGCGCACAGCCTCAGGGGCTGACAGTCAGGTGGGGGAGCATGCGGTATCCCCGGGAAGAGAGTATTGATACATTTGGCGCATTTGCAGCCACGCCAGTCATGAGGGAGAGTAGAACCAAGTATGTAGTGCCCAGGGAACTGTGCTTCCTTGTACTAGGCCTAGTTTGCCCCCTTAGACCCCAGGTAGGTGCTTCATGGACAATCCTTTAGGTAGGGACTTTGCCCCATTTAGAGCTATAGAGTCAGGGACACAGCAGAAACGCTGTGCGGTACTTGCAGCATGTTGTCTGGGACCAGATCACCACCGCAAGGCCATAGACTCTCTTCATGTGGGACACTTCAGCGGGAGTCCACCCCACGCAGAGGCAGATGCAGTCGCGGATGACGACTACGTGGGACTTAACTTATCTTATCTATAACCCGGCGGTATCCGGGTGCTGGAGAACCCGGCAGGTATCACATTGAACAAGTGCACCAACGGTTCACACACAGTCTGTGGGTAGCGCTACCACACACGGGGTGGGTTGTGGCTCCTGTGGACACCACGTGTTTAGGTGCCATGGTCATCTCAGTACTTTGGGGGAAACCCTCACTGGGGTGTGGACAAGGTGATTGGACAGTGGGGCATTGTGTGGGGGTAAGGCCGTTCGAGGCCTATATGTTATGCATAGTGTGTTAGTACATCTAATTGTAGTAAACCTGTTATTATATACCTGTGTGTGTTCATTGTATTGGGTCCTGTGACGGGGCTATCCGGCACTGCCAGGATCCCTCACAGGTTGAGGTGCTGTCACCGGAACAAATCAGGTACACCCTGCAGCAGAGGACAAGGCCTCTGTGAGCCTAGCAGGTAACGCACCACACATAGGGCCTCATGCAGTAAGCGACGATTATGTGAAATCGGCAAGCTTATCGATTAGTCATGTTATTGGCGTTTTTCCCTCTCCGTATGCAGTAAGTGCCGAATACATTCAAAATCAACCAGAAAACAAATCCGCCCACTCTCACGATGATGAGCCGATCACACACAGGTGTATCGGCGTGCGTGGCGGGGTGCTGTTAGGTTGCACAATCACAAATCTTGCTGAATCAGGCGAAACAAGCATGTTTTTGATTGCGCGCCATATTTAAAGGCAACGTGTACTGCTAATCATTCTCTGTGTTGTTGGGAGTGAGAGAGAGAGAGAGACGCACAGAGCTGGACGATTGAAGATTTGCATATTGACTGAGAGACTTGTTGTGTATTGGGTGAGCTTTGTCCTTTGTTGTTTTGTTTACATCTTTGTCTTGTTTTATATGTGGAAGTGGGTCGTGTGATTGCCTGTACATTTCTTGTCTGTTTTTTGTGAGTGCTGGAAGTATGCCCGCAAAGCGTGGGAAGAGTGATGCTGGTGGGAGTGGGAGTGCTACTCGTGGGAGTACGCGTCGGAGTGAACGTTCTGTTCAGGGGAGTGATGTTGCTGGTGCACCGAGTGGTGTTGCTGGGAGTGGGAGTGCTGTTGTTGGGAGTGGGAGTGCTGGTGCTGCGAGTGGTGTTGCTGGGAGTGGGAGTGCTGTTGTTGGGAGTGGGAGTGCTGTTGTTGGGAGTGGGAGTGCTGTTGCTGTGAGTGGGAGTGCTGGTGCTGGGAGTGGGAGTGCTGTTGCTGTGAGTGGGAGTGCTGGTGCTGGGAGTGCTGGTGCTAGGAGTGTGAGTGCTGGTGCTAGGAGTGTGAGTGCTGGTGCTAGGAGTGGGAGTGCTGGTGCTAGGAGTGGGAGTGCTGGTGCTGGGAGTGCTGCTGGTGGCGCAGTTGCTGATGGGGTGTCTGGTGGTGGCGTGCTTGCTGGTGGCCAGCTTTTGGAGGCTCTTCCATTGGAAGAAGGAGAGTCCAGTCAGCACCAGCCAAGCTCTGACCCTAAACCTGCTCGGAAAAAACGTGTGGAGAAGCCACGTAATCCTCGCTTCAATGACCAGGAAAATAGGGCTCTTGTCACTGGCATTCTGGAGCACTATGACAGTCTCTATGGACATTTAGTAGGTAAGTGTAACTTTACATTTATTATTCAAATACATGTGATCCTAGGTCATCTGAGTTTTGTTCATATGCAAATATGGGTACACAATATCTTTCTATGTTCATTAGTGTGGAAACACAGCTTTTTATCATGCCTTACAAGGACAAATAAACACAGGCGGTCAATTTGCCAGAACTGCATACAATATGAATGCAACCTTGCTTACATGTATAGGTTTAGTAGTGAATGCTCATGTGCTGCACATATTACACATAAAACAGCATGTTTGCTATCTCTTGGAACAGCTAGCAGTGTAGGAAACTGGTGCTTATATTATTATTAATTTACCTCATATCTTTTATATGTTTTTCAAGGGCGGACAAGTGCAGCAAGCAAAAAAGAAATGTGGGACACAATAGTCATTGGTGTCAATGCCTGTGGGAATAGTGTCAGGGACAAGTATCATTGTCGGAAAAGATTTGATGATATTAGGTCCAAATTGAAAAAGAAAATACAAGACCAACGCGTGCATGCTACTGGCACTGGAGGTGGGCCCACACCACAACGTCTCATATTGACTCCATTGGAGGAGCTGCTTCGGCCAAAATTACTTACCGTCGTCGTGGAAGGCTTGGCTGGTGACCGTGACATTGGAATTTATCCGTCACAATTTCCAGCAGGTGATAAATATTACTGTACTAGGCGTGTCGTTGCTTACAGTTATTTTGCATATTTACACTGCTTTTTATACTGTCTTCACAATATAAGCATACCTGCATCTATATATGTATATGTCTGATTCTGTATATATATATCTCAAAATAGACATATATGTAGTAGTCCTACTAAAAGCAGTAACTAATATAGCACGTGCCATTGCGTGCTCATTTACATGTGAATTCCCAAAATGAATAGCTGCAGTGGAAGCAATTGATGGTGGGCGAAGATGGGGAACAACAGGGTAGTACACATGTGTAACACATGTTCATGAGAAATTATTAGTAGCTACAGGTACAGAACAGAAATATGTATCATATTATTGTGTATTTTATTGATTTTACTCCGACAAACATGACATTACTGCCTATTTTAAGCATGCATCAAAGAAATTGCATGTAACGGCCTACAAACATCACTGGCACTAACACATCTATAGTTGCTTATGAAAAGGTCCATTTTTGCTTTATGTCATATACAGACAGCATAATGAGGCACACGTATCATATGTTATGTCATTGTTTTCATAACTTAAACACTGCAGATGACTACTTAGCTCATCTACCATTGTGTTAAAGCAGCTGCAATTAATATCTCATCACAGCATACACTTCAACAGAGGGGGTGGGGTTCAGCACACACACTAATTACAGCCTCATTTCACGGTCAACTTAGTTCACACCATTTGCACCTGTTTCAAGTCATTGAAAGGTGTGGCTGATTAGGCTTTTTGGGGAAGGGAATACCTTTCTTACAACCTGAATAGCACAACTGAAGTTAATCACACTCATTTGAAAGCTTAACTCTAGCTACTAAATGCCCCAACAACTCATTACTTATCAAAGCGTACGTCACACATTAGTTCACTCATATCTATAGTTGAACTACTATGAAAGACACATTATCACACACTGCATGTGTTGTCTTGTTGAGTCACAGCCACATTCAGGTGTGCCACATCTTCGATTAATGTACCACACATATCCTCTACCAAAAACAACACTTTTTGCAATATGACCACCTTCATGATAACCATTGTGAATGGTCATCTCATGATAGTTATGTACATTATGATACTGATATCACTACACAACATATGATTTTTATGTACTCATTTAATCTATTTATCCTCACGCATTACTGCAGAAACATAGTATGTTGTATGTTAGGGAACTCAAAAATTCTAAGTACACAGGCATGTACAGTGTTATTACAACTATTTATGTTCACTTTCACACACATTTTCGGTTAAGGAACTGATGTTGTTAGTTAATCATAAATACAGAACATACAATAAGTGTTTGTTCAATATTTACACATGTAAATGTAAAACTTATGTTATTGTTATATATAGTTGCCCCTGGAGGACATGTGTCACCTGAGATGGAACAAGTGTCTTCACCTGGGTCAGCCAGCTCAACACTACTAGAAGGTGAGTGTATCATTTGCTGGCCATATAATATGTGCTCTTCTATATGTTATGTTGTCATGTGCATTATTTGTTTTGCACATCTTCTTTAAATAGGATTACTTAGTGTCAGTGAAAATTAAGTGTAAGGCAACATGTATTGTGTTAGTGATGTTAATTATCATGTAGGACTTCTGAGTTTAGAGCAACTTTTCATTCATTCATATTTCATACTGAGTCCAAACATTATTCGTAAGTCAAGGTAGTTTTTAATGAGGTTATAAAACGTATGCTAACATGTTAGGTGTTACTTAGGACACAGTACAATTACATAGTAACACAGCATACATTAACATGCCATTTAATAATGTGTACATTTCTTTTTAGAACATCATGGTGATGAGGATGATGAGTATGATGAGGATGACGCCACAGAAGAGACTGAAATACAATCATGTGACCATGAAGAGGTGCCAATAGAAACTGTTGTACCGCCAAATTGTCCATCAACTTCCACATACGATGCAATTGTAGCTTCAGAGGGAAAAATAGTGGACGCAGAAAATCGTCGCCATTCAGACATGATGACAGTGCTGGAAAGGATGATTGGACTGCAGGAAGAAACAGTATCACAATTGGCACATCTCCACAGAGTCTTCATTGAAGTGCCTAAACAGTTGCAAAAAATCAACACCTCATTCGAAGCATTAGTTGTTCAGCAAACACAAGCTAATTACTGGAGAATGACTAATGTACCACAATTCAACACCTCCCAGCCAGGATCTGTTCATGCAGGTCAGTTTTCACCACATTCATCTGATATTCATTCACCAGGCCCAAATGTTACCGGTCAAGTAGCAGACATTGCTGTGCAGGTTCCTGATGACATCCTACCGCTGCCATCTGTACAAATTCAGCAGCAGACACCTACAAAGGAGGCGACAAAAACAAAACAAGACACACATGAAACAGACCAACCATCACTTGTGCAGTGTCTACCAACTTGCTCACATGTGTCACTGGGCACAAGCCCTGTCCGTGAACAGTCACTACCCAAAAGCCCTGTAGGTGAGTCGCTGCCCAAAAGCCCTGTAGGTGAATCGCTGCCCAAAAGCCCTGTAGGTGAGTCGCTGCCCAAAAGCCCTGTAGGTGAATCGCTGCCCAAAAGCCCTGTAGGTGAATCGCTGCCCAAAAGCCCTGTAGGTGAATCACTGCCCAAAAGCCCTGTAGGTGAGTCACTGGCCACAAGCCCTGTAGGTGAGTCACTGGCCACAAGCCCCGTAGGTGAACAGTCACTGGCCACAAGCCCTGCCCGTGAAGTGCCAGAGGCCACTCAAAGTGGCTCTGTTGTGCCTAAAGTTGGTGGCAAAAGAAAAAGGAAAATTCAAGAGACAACAAGCAGGCCTGTTACTCGCTCGCAAAAGGAACAAAAAAAATAAATGTTATAATTCAGAAAATATGTCTTTGGCCTTGTTTTGTTGACTTCAGATTATCTAATTACTATTGTATGTATGCTGAAGACTGTGTTGTTTCCAAACTTTCAACTATGTTCTTGTACACGTGAAGTTTTGGAAATGTTAACACTCATAATTAATTGTGTTATAAATATTTATGTTGTAATCGTCTGTTCAGTAATGGTCCACCAGGAGCCAGTTGCTAAGTTTAGAGAAGCTGCCATTGACTTTGCAGCAAAACATTGCATTTGGGTGTGTTAATTGATGTAAGAATTGCATATGCATATTAGTCACATGCAATTATTAAAACACCTAAGTAAGTGCAAACATCTTTCTTGTACGTGTACAGCAGGATTATGTGTAAATTATTACTTACCTTTGCCTTGCTTGGCCATTGTAATTTTGTCCTTTAATCAGTTGTGTGTTCGTTTCTATAACATCTCAGAATGTATAATAATATATATACACACACACACACACACACACACACACACTGAGTGAGTGTGAGTGTGAGTGTGTGAGTGTGTATATATATATGTATATGTGTATATATATATGTATATATGTATATATATATATATATATATATATATATATATATATATATATAGTACTATATAAACTGGTATACACAAACTAATACACTTCATGCTTCCTTGTGAAAACACTATTTTAATAATACAGGCCTAATGTTTGAGAAATATCCTAAGTATGAGACTCTAACAGTATTGTGCTTAAACAAATGTTTATTACTTAATTCAATCATGTTTCTCACCATTTAAATAGGTTTCATACAAGGTATACTTAATGCCATCAATGTTGTGTGTACTCCTGCAATATAAAAAAAAATAAAATATAATATATAAATATATATATTTTTTTATAAGAGATATATTTATATATATATATATATATATATACACACGTATTTAAACTCATGCAGACAGGGAGTTAACCAGACTTTCACATACACACAGAAATGTAAGCGGGGAAAAAACATTTCTTTTTGCAGGTGTGTTTTTACTGATATGCCTGGCTAAGAAATATTTTCACACACTGGTCTTTGTTAGTTTTCAAAAAAACACTATGTGAACGCATTCAAAGTCTAGGGATGTTTTTCACAAACGAGATAAAAGAAGGAGAAATGTTTCTCCCACAGTCCCATATCACGAACCACAACTGTTAACCCAATTAGACAAACAAATCCAATTGGCGTTTGAAATAAGGAGTCAAAGTAGTTAGTTTTGTTGACCTTGACAAGGAAAAACAGGAGTTTGTTAGCCATTCAGCACATTCATTTTGATGAGCAAATAACACAGACCTGCACACAGCTTTTGTGCTACTCAGACATGGCTGATGAATTCGTTAACAATATTAATCCCCTTTTAGGGTATAAGTACATGATCTGTGAAGCCATCTTGAACAGTCGCGGACAGAAAGCAAGCACACGCCAAATCGATGATTTCATTCGAGCAAAATATCCTTATTACCAAGACCGTAAGCATGCACGGAATTTTAATTCCTCAATAAGATTCACTTTATCAAGTAATGACTTTTTTGAACGTGACCAGGATAAGCTACAACACACCTATGGTTTCTGGAAGATTGCCCCGGAAAAACAATTTCTCCTGAAAGACGGCACTTATATTGTCGTGAAAGGCATATTTATTCCTAATGGCAATAGCAATGTATCCGCTACTACTGATCCGTTTGAATCGATACGTGCTGCAATATCTGCAGCCTCCATTCCTGAAACCCACATTGTACAAGAACAAAAGTACTATGATTATGTACCAAGCCTTTCAGCTGAAAATGCATTGGAATGGGAACCCGAAGAAATGAACCTACCTCCCGACCAATTATTTGAAGAAAGCAGTGGCGATTCCTATGAGCGCATCCTGGAGGAGATATGTGCCATACTGGATTCAGCGGTTGGGTTAAGCGTGGATGAAAATGCCTTGCATTTCTGGAGCGACCAGTTGCAGCCAGGCGAAGAGTTAATTCTAGAAGAATGGTAAATATAACAATCGTTATGCGTTGACTCTGCGTTTACATTTTTTTTTTTTTTGTAACCACCATTTTCACTTTCAATGCGTGGATACAGCGTAACATTGCAGACTGCATAACATGTAGCGATCACAAACAAATTGTTTCCTAATACAATATAGTAGGACCTGAAAGAGTAGTACACATTGCTGACGGAATAAATATACGTACTTTCCTATCCCTTTAAACATATTAGCAACATTTTACCATTACTCTAACACATACCTGTTTTGTTATCATGCAACATCTACAACATTGAAAACCGGGTCCACCACGTATGACGTGGGACCCTTGTCATGGGCCAAGGCGTCCTTAAAAAGGATTAGTGATGTAAGTCCCGCCCCCAAGCGACGTGCGCGCCTCAAAGCCTATTGGCTGTCATGTTTTGTTATAGTAACGGTAACTGCAGTGTGTGATGCGTGCGGCTCAGTGTTTGTAGGCGTACCCTGGGCGTTAGCCGAATGTTAATTGAGTGGGAGGAGTGTTAGCGTGCGTTTCACGCTGGCTTAACATGACGTCACACGTATTGCATTTGCGCATTGTGTTATCGGCCGTGCTTTCTGTTCAAACACGTCTGTTTAAAAAGAATACAGATGTACTCGTTTAGAACGAATGTAGTTTCGTCTTCATTGTATTTGAAATAAAGATGTTATGTTTACTGGTATTTTCAACATGTATTGAACGCACAACGTACGCTTTGTTTTGCGCATGCGCTAACAGTTAGTGGAGCCAAGCGTGAAGTGCGTGCGCACACAAAGATGTGCGCGCACATCTTTCAGTATACAGGCAACGTTCACTTCTTATACATAGTTATGCCTGCTACAAATTTAAAGAAACATTACATACTGATGAACAGTTTTACTTCTAACATATAAGTGACTGACGTGTGTATCTACACAATCATATAGAGCTGCGTAACGCGTTGTCACGGATGCATATCTAGTAAGGTGCCATCTTTGACCATCATGTGTTTGCTGTATTTCAGAGATGTCGGGGAAGATACAATCGGATCAATGTATGATTTCAGAAGAGTCTACCTTTATATGAGATGATTGTGAGGAGGAGCCACCGACTACTATACTACATATGGAACTAATTTTATATTGCTTGCAGCGCTTATTAACAAACAATTAAAAATGTGATACCCTTATGCCTATATTGCATAAGCACTTAATTAACATAATGATGTTGCAAAAGAGTGCCTCATGAATTTTTATTGAGTGTTCTTTAATGACTACTAACATTTTATGACATGGTGTGTTTTATATATAACAACCATTCCCACTCTGCTAACACATTTGTGTATTCTAATATGTAATGGAACGTATGACTGTCGAAACTATGTAACAATAATAATAATAATATGAGCATGTTCATGTATAGGGCTGCTAGTTGTACGCAGCGATTTACAGACACATGTTTCAGCCTGAGGTCCCTGGCCCGTGGAACGTACAAATGTTTTTTTGCCGCATGAGGCACAGGGAGATAAAGTGACTTGGCCAAGGTCACAAGGAGCCCACACCGGGAATTGAACCAGACTCCCCTGCTTCAAACTATCAGTGCCAGTGTGTGTCTTTACTCAGTGAGCCACTCCTTCTCCCAATGTAAAGGACACTTACAACCAAGTAGCCATTTATTTTTAAAATCTCTTGTTACATGGGTATGTAGATAAAATGGTTTGGGACTGTAGCAAATAATGTTACTGGCCAGATGTTATGGTCCCCTCCAATGCATGATGTTCTGAATATGACATCACCATCATGTTATGAAGTACGTTTCTGTGTATATTTCATTAACCTAACTAACTATAGTTTACTGTGTTTATTAATCGTTTAGAAATACATAGTATAGTCAATATGATGATATAAGCTACCATAATAAAGCTGGTGTTATCATTTGTCGGTGTTATACATGGATCCTACACCAATTGATAGAGACACAAACAGTTGTCTTAAAAAGTGTGTCTATGCTAGTGATGAATGTGCTCCCGTAAGTAAACAAATAAGTACAGTTATCCCCTTTTCTCCAACCACCTCTATATTACATTAATGGAAATTATAAGGAAACATACATAAAATGTGATGAAATGTGAGTAATCATTTTGTAATACAATGCACATGAAAGCTCAAGAGTAGCTAAATGCATATACATGATACAGAAAGTACATATATGTAACATTTGTGTTTAAACCAATATGTTGGGTTTTTAGTTCCAATAATTATAGGAAGATTGAGGTAGCCACATCTTATGAGAGATGTCAGCAAATATACATACCATGATCAGTCATACTGGAGATATACCTATAATGCAAAGGAACAATATATAAATTGCAAACATTGACATGCCATCTTCAGTACCGTAAACAACACAGCAAAGTGTGTATTTGGTGTTAAATGTACAACACCATGTATATTTCATGACATTCAAAATGTAAATCAGCCTGGTGTACACATCATATGGATGTACATGTTACACTGCACCAATAACATTGTATGTAAGCATACTAGAAGCATGAATGATTATGGGCATAATATGTGTTTTGTCTTAGCATAAGGAATAACACAATGCTAAAATATTATTGCTTTGTTACCCAAGTTGTATTCACATACACACAACTAAAGTACAATTGAAGAGGGATTATATAACCTGTGCAACAATAACATACCGGTGCCACATCCCTTTGTGCACACAGCAGAGAAAAGAAAGGTGTGCAACCCATATTCATCTGTGTCCTAACAGAAGGTTATATAAAGAAACATTATTGTTAATATAACATAATTAAACTATAAAAGTAGTACTAGGAACATATGAGTTTGTACTTACAAGAAAAAAATGAATTGATGAGATTCTGTCGTGTCTGGCCACCACTGGCTGTTTGTTCATTTTCAGCAGCTACATGGGTGGGATGCTCGTCTACCAAAGCCTCAGCTAGGTCTGACTGTACATTGTGCCTGAGTGCAACATTGTGCAAAATGCAACAGGCAAGGATAATATCAGACACTTTTTGAGGCTTGTATAGAAGAGCCCCACCAGTTCTGTCCAGACACCTAAACCTGGTCTTGAGTAGGCCAAATGTCCTCTCTATAACAGATCTTGTAGATATATGGGCTGCATTGTACCTGTCCTCTGCTTCAGTTTGAGGGTTTAGCACCGGAGTCAAGAGCCATGGCCTAATTCCGTATCCTGAGTCACCTATAATGAATGGAGCACACATAAGCTGACATTAGTGATCAAATTGTACAATGCCAACATTCCTAAATCAACATGTGTTTTGTGTTAGAACATGTAAATATGTACTCACCCAGCAGCCAACCAGGTTCAAAATGTCCCTCTTCGAACGCATGGAAGACTGAAGAGTTCCTCAGGATAGAGGAATCGTGACTGGAACCAGGGAACTTGGGTACCACATGCATTATCCTCATCGTGGCATCACATACCACCTGTACATTGAGTGAATGGTAGTGCTTCCGATTGCGGTACACATGCTCACTCTGACTAGGTGCAATCAAAGCAACATGTGTGCAATCGATTGCACCCAGCACACATGGTATCCCTGCTATATTATAAAAGCCAGTCCTGACTTCCAGCCACTCTGTCGCCTCTGTAGGAAAATGAATATAATTCCTAGCGCGTCTATTGAGTGCATAGAGAAACTGGGTCAAGGCCCGCGAGAATGTAGATTGCGAGACCCCGCCCACTATGCCCACAGTTGTCTGGTATGACGCGGAAGCAAGATAATGTAATGAGCACAGCATTTTAACAAGCCCAGGGACTGCACGACCTCTGGCTGTGAAAAAATCTAAATCCCCCCTTATCTCCTCATAAAGAGCTAAGATTGCTGCTGAACTCAAACGATAGCGACTTACAATCTCCTCCTCACTCATCCCATCTAACAGGGTTCTCTCCCTGTACAGACGCGGACGAGGCACAAGTTGTCTCCTCTGTCTTCTCCTCTGATCTCCTGTCCCTCTACCTGTCCCTCGGCCTGTCCCTCTCCCTGTCCCTGTCGTATCCGCGTCACTGTCACTGTCCCTCGGTGTGTCCCTACCTTGCCCTATATCATTCTCTTGATCAGCAAGCATGTCATAGAAAAGAATGTTCCTGCGTCTCCTAAACATTCGCAACATTTTGAAATGAGTAGCTGTGAATGAGCAGGTAATGTGCGTCCTTTAAATAGGTATGTGATGATGTCAGGTGACATAGTAAAATGCAAGGTGTTACATTAACATAATAAAGTACTTCTGTGGCAAGCTGTGTGCACTTGTTGTTCTAAGTATTTGTTGTGTGTATTCTGCAGGGAATGATGATATTTGGCAATGATGTGACGTGAAGCTTTGTACAAAGATTGCTTGCAAATAAATAGTTGCATGTGCAATGCATGTAACACTTGTGAACGCAAGAGTCAGTCATGTAATGAGACAAAAAGGCTGAGATTGACGTGGGAAAAGTTTTGTGTAACATGTGTAATTATCCATGTTATTGTGACATGTTGGCAACAATGAATAGTCGTGTGCATATGCATGCATTTGTGTAAGGAGGATAGTTGGTATAGAATGAGTTTACAAGGTGTCCCAATGATGAATTACTGTACATGTGTGTATAAGTTAGGTTGAAGTGCTTGTAATGCAACGGTTACAATGTAAACATGCAATGTGATTGAGCGTCCAATAAGTGACGTCATGAAAATAGGGAGGACCCAAAAGTATATGTAAACATGAGAAGACAGATGTACATGAACGTTTAAAGATGCGTGTCACATTACAAGCATTGTGTAATGTAAAGGAAGATGAATATACGGTGAATGTGTGACATGTGTGACATGTGTAACATCATGTAAATAATTGTCGCTCAGTTCTGTAAAATGTGTGATATGATGTGAGGTTCTCCTTTAAGAGTTGAGTATAGTATTTTCCCTTGGCACATCATCACATGATGAGTAATGTGACCCGCAAATGCTGCAAACATGTAAAAGTATAATGTTATGCAAATAATACACGTCAGCTGTGACACAATGCAGGGAATGCCCCCACACTGTAATGCAAATCCCCCTTGTATTGTGAGCAATGAAACGTAAACAGTACTATACTGTTATACGTCCCCGCTCCATTGACTTCCATTGATGTACAGAAGATGTTTTTTTTCTAAGTGCCGTTCCGGCAGCCTTAGCGATCGTTCTCCCGTCCAAACTGCCAACTTTAGTTGGCGGGAGAAATCGGCCATAACATCTCAATTTCGTAGTGCCGATCAGCCCCGATAAGCTGTTTTTTTTTGTTGAATCCAGCCGATTTAAAAAAGTGGCGATCAGTGTCGAAAACAGGCTTATCGGCAGGCGACTGGCCATAACCAAATTATCGGCTCCGAAACCTGGCGATATGAAGCACTTATCGGCGCTTACTGAATCTCAAACCCAATTTTGGCTATAACATGGCCATATTTCCCTTATCAACGCTTACTGCATGAGGCCCATAGTCACCCTAGACACAGGGAAAGGGGGCTACATGTAGTAAAAGTGTTTATGAAAGGGGAATAAAGTGATCTAAAAGCATGGCAAATCAGAGCTAAAATGTGATGTTTCATCTGGGAAAATAAATAGGGGAAAATACAGTACTATATGTATTCTATAAGAGGCTGAAATGTGTAACACAGCTGTGTGTTATTTTCTCCACTGGCAGCAAATGAGTTAATCCCTCTAATTAGAGTATAGAAACTGTTAATTAAATATTTCATTATACTAATGACAACGTTTTTAAGATTTGACTCAATTTACTAAAACCAATTAAAATCTTTTTGAATAGTTAATCATTTGCCAAACGTTAATAACACATATTTCTTCCTGACCAGTTTGGGGCCTATACACCAAGAGTAACATTTTAGTGCCGTGACGGCCTCATACACATAACGCACAATCCGTTGTTTGGAATGAGTATCATGTTGAATACCTGATTGATCGGATTTCAATGAAAACAGGATTATATGTATTTTTTTTTTATTTAGAACTAGTGTTAGTAAATATCAATTATTTGTGTAATATTATTTATAATAGCTGTTCTGTGAAAATATACATTCTGTTAATATACTTAATGAAACGTCCGTGCTACTGTATGTCAAACACATTTTTTGGTTGATACAGTACATAGTAACTTAATTCTGCATCAGGGTCACAGATTCACAGGAACATTGTTTTTTTAGTACATACCATTAACATCTGTATGCCCAGCACAGCCCATTTCTGTGCGCCCACATTTCTTTTTTTAATCTCGTTATTGACGCTGATGGCACAGATTGAAGAATTCCAGGTTAGCACATAGGGGCACACAAGCGCGATTTCAAATTAGATTTTCATGTATCTATTTTTCATCAGAAAAGCCACTTGCAACACTTAGTCCAAATGCCCTGCTGTTACAAAAATAATTATCTTCTTTTGCACTAAAGTGCTCCGTGCTAAAGTGGTTAACCTCTGTAACACCGGAGGGGTTTACAGATAGAAGTTAAAAGCAGAGCTGAAAACTAGATAAAGTTAAAATAGTGAGAAAAGCTCATTTTTCCCTTTCTTTTTTTTTTTTTAACCATGTTTTCAAAATATAAGTAACTGCTAATGGGAAATAGCATTGTGCCAATGTGGTTTCCCTGTCTAATACAGTAGATATGCAGGAAAACAGGCGTGTAGCTACTGAGTCCAGCGGTGAGCTGGTTAATCTCAGCCTAAGAGCAGGCTGAGGTAATTAACCAGCTTTTACTTGACTCATTAGAACAGTTTAAAAGCCTGGATCTTCCTGCAATCTGGGTCTCTCTCTGTCCTGAGTACGGTGAAGGGGTGCAGGGGTGCAGGGGTTTCCAATACGGACTCCAATATGGACTCCAGTACGGACTCCAATATGCTTGGAAACTGAACTTTGGCCTAGGAAAGCCCAAACCTTTATTTTGCTTCCTGGTTTTTGCAGCACCTGAGCTGAGGAAAAGCCTATGTTTTTGTTTATGGCATTTTGGTGAAATAAAGGCCTACATTTATTCTTCCCAAACCTGCCTCCTGTTTTCACCTGTGCACACATCTACAATAGCTTATACAGTAGTGATGATGAAAGTACTGGGTGTCTCCCAGAGGTGAGAGCTTAGAGAAATGGACACTCCAAAAATATAGCTCTTTTTCTGACTCGTCTTGAAACACGAATATAGAACGAAGTACTTGATGCAATGACCTTTCATGAAGGCCTCTCTTTGTGCCTTTGAGTATATTACTGCTATACTGTGTATAAAGATGTATGAAACATTTTAATGAAACTCTTTTATTTTTGCAGGATGTTGCTATTTTGACTATGGCTAAGAGGAATGCCACAGTTGTTTGTCATGACACGGTTTCCTTGCTCGCTATTTCTAGACAGGTAGGTTACTGTTTTATAACATTTTGCAAAGTGGGTAGGAGGAGAGGTAAAGACGACAAAAAAATAACACGCAGAAAGATATCAACCTCTAATGATCCAAATCAGTGATATTTTATACAGTATTGCATTTTAATGGACAAAGACTGACTTCTATCAGGGAGAGTTCATTCAAGTCTATGGGACTTCTGATAGTAAAAACAGTGAGCCTACTGTACCTCCAGAAACTGTGAGACTAAATGAAAATCATTGAAAATTCATAAGTCTACAGGGATAATGCATAAAGGGGTCTTAATATTCTTGTATTACATTTAATTTAATTATATTTTGTAGTGCCTCCATTGTAAGTCTTTTAATTACTTGCCTATATTCCACTTGAACTTTCTGTTCATGCCTATGTATCTAAAGCAACTTAAACTGATTTTGTATCAATTTGCTCTCTGGTCCAGTAATTCCAGTTGAATGCCAAGTGTTCTTTTTCATTTTCCAACACTTATGCTCATAGGTAGAGGATGGTGCTTCTCCATAAGACTCTTTCCAGCACTGGGAGCCACCTTCTGGCCCATTCAAGTTAATGGGTCAGACTGTATTTTTTGTAGCACCGATAAGTACAGTAAATACTGTATGCGTCTCAAAGTCTAGTCTGTAGTTCTCTCACAATCTGTCGTTCTATTCTTAGTGCCCCATCCTGGAAAGTCGCAGCAACCCTGAGACTAATACAGTGGTTTTGGCGCTGCACCAATACCACCGAATAAAGGCATCTGTTTATCTGCTTACACCTCTTTTGGGACAGAAGCTACCATATGGTAGACACATTCATTAATTCATAAGATTCAGCTACAGATGGAGCCAATGTTCTAACCCCTGTTACAACTGAACACCGCAAGAAATAATGCATGCATTAAAGAGATGATGCACGTTTTAATGGTGCTCACGGTAAAACTTGTGGCAATAATGCGGAAGCATAAATACATCACATTGTGTTAACGGGAGTAATAATGTTGGATTCACCTGTATGTGAATTGAAAATCCCACATTTGAACTGTAAGAAACAGTTCTAATAATTTCAATGATATCTATGATTAATAATTAATTATACTTTTATGCTGCTGACCTAGTAAAACAAATTTTTCAGGTACTATAAATCCTCAAGTGTTTACCTTGTAAACGTTTAGGTGCCTGACATTGCTCATATACTGAATCTAAAACGGTGTTAATGCAACTGCACAGGTTATAGAATTATGTGATGCTAAGTTAAGGCTTAATACCACTTAGTAAATCTGGGCTAACATGACTAGTTCATGGGCACAAGCTGTTGATTAAAGTGTGTCCTTCAAAGAAAAGGCACAAGGATCGTATCCGGTCTAGTTACTTGCCTAGGCAAACTCTAAACCAGGGATGCTCAACTCCAGTCCTCAAGATCTCCCAACAGGTCAAGTTTTCAGGATATCCCAGCTTCAGCACAGTCTTTGACTGAGCCACTGATTGAGCCGCCTGTGCTGAAGCTGGGATATCATGAAAACCTGACCTGTTGGTAGGTCTTGAGGACTGCAGTTGAGCAGCACTGCCCTAAACCATGTCTCACTCAGGAGAGGCAGTTACGTTTATATACACACAATGGAAGTTTGTTCTTTGTGATAGAATATTAAAAAGTAGGTAAACAAAATGACAATACATTTTTTTTGTTTTACTATATTTGCTGGTCCACTTGATCATTTTATGTTTGCCAATCAGATAATATCTCAAGGGCTATTATTGTCCTGAAATATTCCTACAATATGTATTGAGTGTAGTAATTGGGGTACTTTGGATCCTCTGGATCTTATTTCTATATGTCAATTATTACTCCTAATGCACCTTACAATATAATTGTGTTTCATTCGTATTAGGACATTATGAGCGGTGTGTTTCACTTTTGTTAAACAAAATGACAGTACTTTATGTTTTCATCAGTACTTAGGAGAATTAGTATGCAGAAGCACATTTGTAAATAAATGTCAGAGTTATATGTCGGTAGCAATGTCTACATCATTTGTATTTGATATGAATATGTAGCTTTTATAATTTTCAGAATGTGCAAAAATAAATCACATTGTGTGTAATGAAATCCTCCTTAGTTTACATTGTGCAAAATACGAGGACAGTAATTCATACCATCATTTTATTATGATGTTCTGATTATACATTATAGCACCAATTTCTGTCCTGCCAAATGAGTAATGATAAAATATATTGAGAAAGAGAGAATAATTTCTGAAAATGTGGAATAATATGAGAGATTGATTGCAATCATGATGTTTTACAATTGACTTAGCTCATCACTTTATTTTCTTCTGGAAATTGGTCTTCTCAAAAAACATCATTTCCAGGAACTCTTCTCCTTCATAGATGGCCAACATTTTGCTAAAGTCAAACATACATGTATAACCATAACATATATTCATGTTTACTAAGCAGTGCTATGCTGCAAGTCACTTGAAGTCACCGAGATACAGTTTGTATCATCAAGTACATTCAATATTAACCTCCCCTTTTAGTGAACGGATATTTCTTTATGTATAATTTACTATGGCTATCACTGATATTTGCAAGTTTGGGAGAGAGCTCTGGTCTACCTTTTTTTCTTAAAGCTGGTAGGAAATCAGCAGTCATTAGTATGGGGAACGGGAAGTGTCAGTAGGGGCAGACTTGGACATGTTTTGCTCTTATGAAAAAAAGCTGAACTTATGTTTGTGGTGATCATATATAAGGAGCCCAGATGTGTTCAACTGCACAACCAGCATAACTTTACTTTATTCTCTTCCTGGTTTTTACATATGTGCTCTATGTAAAATAAATTCCCTATTAGTGGAAATCAATAATTGCAACAAACATTAACCAAGTCAGACTAAACATATTAATTTCAATGTTAACAAACATTGACAAAGTGTTTTCCACTATGCGGCATTTTCAAGAAGCATATCTTTTGGTGTGGTTTTGTTTTTTACCAAATGATGTAAAACTTAGAAATAAAAGAATGTGATGTCAGATAAAAAGCATTTGGCCCTATTTGGTCTTTGTCTTTCTTTTACATTTATCAAATAAAAATGTGACTTGTGAGCACATTCACATGTCTCAGCCAGGTCCACAAACCTGCCTTTTACCATTCTCTTACCATACAGTGGTTCTACTGCAGACAGGGATTCTGGGTAATGACATGCAGATGAGCACTCAGTGTCACTTTTTGCTTCTTGTCCATTTTAACATGGACATCTATAAGCTTATGCCTGCCGTATTGCAAGGCTTTATCAGCACAGCCTCGTTAAAAGAAGTATATAGCCAGTAACCCTACTCACAGACAGCTGTTTTAACCTTTTAGGTCACATCAGTGTGAGGATGGTTATACAGGCTGTGCAATGTGATACTGGAAGTGGTTAACCATACATCATTTCATATTTACTGTAGGATAGTTTTATGTTTATCCCAACCATGTTTGAATTGCCTTACTATTTCAGATCCCACCCCATCTGCTGGGAGAATACTTTATGTAACCTTCCATAGGGAGGGGAAAAGAGGGGAGGGGAAGGAGGGGAGGGGAAAGGAGGGGAGGGGAAAGGAAGAGGGGGGGGGGGAGAGGAAACAATCCAAGCGATATGTAGGAATTGCAGAGACTCACCTAAGAAAGGGGTTAACTCCACATAGTCATTAAGACCCCCCAGGGAACTCGGTTTTAAGGGTAAATATCCAATATTGTTCTCTTTTAAATAGAAAGAGGTCTTTGTCCCCTGCTCGGATATTACCGGTTATCCTCTCTATACCCATGAATTTAACGTGTTCAGAACTGCACTGACGGAAATCTCTAAAATAGGTTAACAGATGAGTGAGAGGTTTTGATTATGCTTGTAATTGTAGGATATTGGGGATATTTCTTAGGTGTTCTATTTGTATTTTGAGATTTCTTTCAGTTCTGTCAACATACTGTAGTCCACAGCTACATTGCATAACATAGACCACATATGTACAGTAGACAGACAATGAATGAAATTGGTGATTTGATATTTGTTGCCTGTAACAAGGGAATTCACAGATTTTTGAGTGATCATTGTATTGCAAATTTTACATTTATTGCACTTGTGATTGTCTACTAGGCCCAAGATATCCCTCAGGTCCATTTTGGTATTTTTATCTGTACCCCTGATTAAACAAGGAGCCGGTATATTTTTAGGGTTTGTGATTTAGTGATGACAACATGTGGTCTTTTGGAGAGGGATTGAGTGAGCAAACATGCCAATGTCTGGACAGTACTTGTCTGGTGTTTTTATGTGATCTGTTAAATTTTGTGATAAAAATGGCATCTGTTGTTCAGGCAGAATAAGTGAGTGAAATAGGATTTTGGTTGCATGATGAGTGAGAAAGGGCATATTCTAGCAATATTTCGGAGGCGGAGGCAGCAGAGGCAGAGAAGACACCTAGGCAGCAGTTTTGGTGTGTTAATGAGATTGTGGAGTTATTGACAGTGGGGGAGAGTTTTGGTGTAGAGGTGACAGTGGAAGGGGGAAAGATGTTTTTATTTATTTATAAAAATGTTTTACCAAGAAGTAATACTTTGAGAGTTACCTCTCGTTTTCAAGCATGTCCTGGGCACAGAGTTATACAAATACATGGTTACATTAAAAGAACAGGGTTAACCATTCAATTCACAGACATTTCATGGACAGATAGAGTTGGAAAATTGGGTATAGGGGATAAAGGGCTTGGGATTTTCCAATTGAGATAGAGCAGCTTTAACATGGCCAAACATAAGCAAACGGTTCACACCCTTTGGCTGCCCTTCAGCTGCGCCAAAGGCTGTCCGCCTTTGGGGCAACGCAGATGTACACTGTGGTGTCTGATTTTCAATGCAGCTGCGAACAAAAAGTTCTTTGTGTCCTCTTGACTCATTACCATTCCAGTGGGTAAGGTTGACATTCCACAAAGTACAAGCAAATGTTAACCCTTAACACGGTGTCCTGTGCAGAGGGGAGCAGCTCTTGGAGAGCCCCATCAGGCTATGCGCCTTTTGGGTAATGCAGATATACACTGGGGTGGTTGATTTTCAATGCAGCTGTGAACAAAAAGTGCTTTGTGTCCTCTTGGCTCTGTTAGTTCTGTTATGGACATGTTACACTTCAGGTAATGGTGGGACATCCAAGACGAGATTGCGGAGAGATAGTTTGTGACATGGAACAAGAGAGGTGTAGGGGTCAGGGGATGTAGATTTGGGTGTCATCAGATGATACTGAAAGCCCAAACAGTGTACAGGTGTCATATTTTCCTGCTATAAAAAAGTAGGAATGGCGATTAAATAAAACAAAACCTTGGCACATTGCAGAAAAACATTAAATACATATTGTACTATAGCCTAAGAAATGACATAGCCAACTTTGTCCAAAATTACCCTTCCCCCACCTATCTATACATGGCTATAGCTTTATGCAAACACAGAGCGATGCGGTTTATGAATTAAGCAAAGACAACTGATTCTTCGTTCACCATACTCTCACTGCAGCCACATTTAGCATAAATCATAAGAACGCCCCTGGCCCTCCCATTAAGCCTCCATGTCCAAGCTGTGTGTGATGTGTCCTCTGCAATTAAAGTTTTCAATACATACCTGCAATACACTTTTTACATGCATTGTGCAGAATCATTATCATTCTGTCATTACTCTGTCTATGGATTAGGAAATTAGTAACAAATTAGAATACAATTTACAGTAATGGCCTGTTCCCCCTCATCCTGTCTTTTTTTTACCAAAAGTGCAAATTTGAATAAGCTGTTCAAAACAGTATTCAATACCAGTCAGCTGTTCCCGGAACTTAAAATGAAAGGAAATTGATTTATTACTACAGTACTACAACCCTGTTGCCATCTCGTTTCTTTCAATAATCTCCTCCCCTGGAAAAGGGTCAGGGTCACGTTAAGATAACGTTACTGTTCACAACACTGAAACTTGGACTGGACTTAACTTCAAATATAACTATAGGTCCTGGACCAAGTCTACAGATTTCTCCCCACACATGAACTTTGATTGGATACTTTGGTTCAGGTTTCAGGGACAGACACATTATTTTACTGAATGCCAAAGTGGAAAATCATGAAAGACAAAATTCTAAAGAAGAAATAGAGTACAGAGGCATACTGCACACCACATTCTCTATGAAAAGCACATGAGAGGAGCAACAGTGCTATGTATACAATAGTGTACTTACGCGATTCTGACCTTGCATACCATTCTACAGACCTTTTATATTGCCTTGAGCATGACACCTAATGCAGTGTAGTGTCACCTGGATGCTCCCTTCCCACACTTCTCACTACTGTAATGTCGTGGTTGGGAATCCCTTTTTTTTTGGTCATAGTTGCTATTCAGAATGTAATATCCTTTTTTTTTTTTTTAAATGTGGCTTCGTAATGCAGGTTTTATACTATTATAAGAGTGCTGTAGAAGTAAAGGTAGAGCCCTATTTTTGACACCTTGTCTAAATAGACACCAAATCACCAACTCTGCTCTACCCAAAATTTGTACCTTATATTATAAGTATGAATGTTGGCCCAATGAGAAGTGGACACCTTTTGACACCTTAACACAATAGATGTCAAATCAAGTTCCAACTTGGTAGCACTGGCACGATCACATCAGCTGTATATACTGTAAGGGTACACATAAATTGGTGTGTCATATAAACAGATGGAAAAGGCTGACCTTGATCAGAACTTCTCTGCTTCCTCGCTCTTCTCCATCTTTTGTTTCAACGATGGTTCAATCTAGCTTCTACGGATGCAAGAACATGCTTAGTGCTGTTTCAGTTACAGCACTGAGGGCCCTAACGAGTCGCATGATTCTTGCTGATAACACCAGTCGACTTGTGATCCCTAAAAACACTTGGCCAATCTGGAAGAAGAAAGCAAAAACCATAGCGATTGAACATCCCCAGAAAGCTGGTTGTGCACCAGATAAGAGATCAGGGACCGAACACAGACCCACCACAACACACTCCGAAACCAGCTCACCCCACCGATCAGCAACCTCGGCACCATTGCACGCAGCTCACCCCATCTTGGACCCATTGCACCCCACCTTAGAACCATTGCACCCAACTCCAGACCAAGCTAAGCACCTTTTGGACCCATCGTACCCCATTCCAGACACTTCACCTGCCCATAGAACCAGAACAACCCAACTTGGACCAAGTGCACCCCATCATGTGCCTTGTTCAGGGATAGCATGGTATTGTCAAGGGAATTGCTATTCAGACTACTGGTTGCTATTTAATGTTTAATGTGGCTTTGTAATGCAGGTTTTATACCATTGAAAGTGTGCTGTAGCAGTAAAGATAGAGTCCTACTTTTGACACATTGGGACCTATTCTAGTAGCTCCAATTTGTGTAAAAAGAGCCCTTTCCGATTGGCTTGGTATGCTTTACTATTCTCTCAGCCGTTCTTGCATGTCCAATCCATGTGAAAAAGCATTTTTTAGATGTGGTTTCACTGCCAATCCGATCGTTTTTTCTTCAAAAATTCACATTTTTTTTTTACAACCACTGCAATTCACATAGCTCTGTTATCAAAGCTGCTTCTAAAAATGCATAGTTTTTTATGTCACCCTAACGGTGGCCATATAGACTGAATAGATGATGTTTTGCATCCTTACAATCCATAAAAGCAATTTATGGACTGCAGAACATGAACTGACTTACTATATGTGTATTATAAAGTATTCTTTATTAATTTTACACTAAAGTTGAACTCATGATGTACGTTTTACAAACAAATGTGGTCCTTTATAAAAATATCAATACACCACAAAACAGTCCTTAGAAACTATGATCCACGCTAATATTAATAATAATAATTTGATATCATCATTACTAATAATAGCAATTACTTATCATTAATAGAAATTATCATAATTAATAATAGAAATGAATAGCATACTTGTGAATAATATCAATGATTAGTATTAATAATAACAATTAATAACATCATTAGTAATAATTATTATAATTGCTCTGAGTGTCTCCGGTGCTGGTGCTGCACTGACCCCCTGCCTGTATGGGCATGTGCCCAGCTGGTGTGCCCATTTCTGAGGGCAGTGGTGCCCTAGACAGTGGCACAGCCAATTCAGCCACATTCACATTCCTACTTCCATGGATGCTGATGACCCTCTGTGTAGGTAAGATTTGAAATGAGAATATTGCTCCTTAGATGTGAGTATGTGGACATACAGTAGCATTACCTGTAATATAATTCAACTAGTTCTGTGTCCATTGCATGGTCAAAACACGTATTGTTCCTGAATATAGGACCGTGATTCTTTCAGGTGTGCAAAGACTGATGTTGTACAAACTGACATTGGAATGTCAGTTGGAGACTTTTAAACCATAGCACACCCTTTAGGTAATATGTTTAAAATATATATCTTTAAAACCTTTCAGTATATAAACGTTGGGTTCCCATGAACACTACACTGACAATTAAGGCTACTCATGTCTGTAAGCAATAAGTGTGTTGTTATTTTTTCCTAAGTGAGCTCCACTGCCTACAACTGCGCATTGCCATTTTGCATCGTGCCTTTACTGACTGGTACTACTATATCAAATACTTTGCTATCTAGGTATTTATGTGACTGTCTACGTCTCCACAGAAAAACAATGTGAATGTACAGTAGGTGCACAACGGGCTAAATGTTCACATCCACATTTGAATGTCTTATGATTTGCTGAGTTTGGAGATTATGCCACAGTACTGTACATAATTGCACATTTTGTTGACTCAGACAAACGTATGAGCTGATGCTATTCAAGTTGCATAAAGAGAGAGAGAGAGAGAGAGAGAGAGAGAGAGAGAGAGAGAGAGAGAGAGAGAGAGAGAGAGAGAGAGAGAGAGAGAGAGAGAGAGAGAGAGAGAGAGAGAGAGAGAGAGAGAGAGAGAGAGAGAGAGAGAGAGAGAGAGAGAGAGAGAGAGAGAGAGAGAGAGAGAGAGACTCAAACTACATAATTAAATAAGTGGTTAAACCACTAACACTGTGTGATCGATTAATTGATGACCATAGGAAAACCTTTAAAGTAGCAGTAACTCAATTCAGTCCAGTTAGTCCAAGGTAGGGTGCTGCTCTCGCAATTCGGGATACCACCCAGCACTCCAGTAACACTAAGACAAAGAGAAAAGAAGAGAAAGCGCACACCTCCTGGTGCAATAAAGTTTTTACTATTAAAATGACACACAAAAAGAAATGCACTCACAAGCATCCGTTAAAATAAGGCAAAGGTTGGTTGAGTTGCAATCAGGTGCGCAGTGTCCTCCCTCTGTAGGGGTACTTTGCCTGCTGCCACAGTGCGTCCGCTACTCCACGGAGCCCTGACAGTGTCCAGAGTTTGCTTCTGCCCACGTGACCACTACTAGGTGCGTCACCATGTAACTCCTTCCTCCGTCAGCATCACCACCAGCCAGCAAATCAGGGATGATCGAGTCACAGCACGGATCACCTAAGTGATGCGCTCCCTTGCTTCCCCTCTATGCTGGCAAACGTCTGCTCTCCTCACGCTCCTCCAACTCTACACCTTCTTCACAAAGCAATGAAAGCCACCCTATGTGTTTCAAGGCGGAGCCCCTTCGTCAGGGGTGTGGCTTTCATTGCTAATACATCCTCTTAAATATCTAATGTCCTAATTGGACTACCTCTCTTTAATTAACTCCCCTATATCTTCCATTAATAATAGAAGGCTGCATACTATTTACTAATCATCTTAAAGCAACATGCTATAAATAAATAAATAAACAATACATGAATATATGCATAGAAAGGAGAAAATTTAAACAACTTACCGTAATTTTCTTTTCCTGGAACCATGGCAGTGGGCACCACTGGGTTAATCCCTTCTCACTCTAGGTAGGACAGGAAGTAGACTTTTGCAGGTAGGCCATATAAGGCCCCTCCCTCTACCTGCACCTTAGTCTTACGATTCTTCCATAGCTGAAATATATAACTGATAGGCATTAGACATACATAGGGAGGGTAACTATGTGCCCACTGCCATGGTTCCAGGAAAAGAAAATTACGCTAAGTTGTTTAAATTTTCTCCTTTCCTGATCACCCTGGCAGTGGGCACCATTGGGACATACCCAAGCAGTGCAAATTTTAGGGAGGGATACATCAGAATAGACAACACCAGTTTAATGCCTTATCAGTTTGACCTTTATTAATACACTTTACACTTTATTTTACTACAGTTCCTAACACTCCACGCCCAAAGCTTGCGTCAGCTGATGATTGTACGTCTAGTCTGTAGTATTTCAAGAATGTATTGAATGAGGACCAGACTGCCGCTATGCAAATCTGTCCTGGTGTATCCTGGGCTTTAAATGCCCATGAAGTAGACATGGCCCTTGTAGAATGAGCTTTAATGTTCAAAGGTTTATCTTGTCCTTTGCTTTCATAAGCCTTTTAATACAAGACACTATCCACTGGGAAATTGTTGTCTTTGAAGCTTCTTGACCTTTCTTCGGTCCCTCTGGAATTGATGAATAGTCTGTCTGACTTTCTGATATCTCGCATCCTTCCAGGTACACTTTTAGACATCTTACCACCTCTAACTTGTGTAGTCTTTCTTCTTTCTTATTCTTTGGTTCTGGACAGAATGTCAGAATCACAATTTCTTGATTCATGTGGAATTGTGATACAACTTTTGGCAGGAATTGATGTACTGGTCTGAGAACTGCCTTGTCTTGATGTATGACTAGGAATGGTTCCTTGGCTGATAGAGCCTGTAGTTCTCCCACTCTCCTTGCTGAGGTGATTGCTATCAAAACGCCATTTCCCATGATAACCATTTCAAGCCTATCTCCTGTATAGGTTCAAACGGAGCTGCTGTTAGTACATCCAATACTAGGGACCAGTCCCCTGTAGGTACCCTGTTCTTGATTTGAGGCCTTAACCTTTTAACTGCCTGAAAGAATCTGATGATCAATCTTCCCATTGCCAGATTTCTTTCCAACAAGGCTGATAGTGCAGACACCTGTACTTTCAATGAGCTAAGACTGAGACCTTTCTCAAATCCTTTTTGCAGGAACTCCACAATTGATACAATTCTAGGTGAAAGGACTTCTGTTTTCTCTTTTCACCCCAATCGCGAAAGCAAAGCCAGATTCTATGGTATACTTTCGATGTGGAACTTTCCCTTGCTTGTAAAAGGGTTTCGATTGTTTTGTCTGAACAACCTTTCAGTCTCAATGTTTCCTGCTCAATTGCCATGCCGTCAAAGCCCATTGTTTGGCATTCGGATGACATTTTGACCCCTGTCGCATCAACCCTTTGCGATCTGGTATGTGCCATGGTGTATCTACTGCCATATTTACCAAGTGTGTGAACCAAAGCCTTCTTGGCCAGTAGGGTGCTATGAATATCACCTCTGCTTGGTCTTCCCTGATTTTCCTGATTGTTTTCGGAATTAAGGGAATTGGAGGGAACAGGTATACCAACTTGAAGTGCCATTTGAAACTGAGAGCATCTGTACCCTGTGCGCTTGGATGAAACTGTCTGGCACAGTAGTTCCTTACCTTGCGGTTTTGGTGTGTCGCCATGAGATCTATGTCTGGCTGACCCCATCGCTCTACCAGTTCTTGAAACACCTGTGGCTATAATGCCCCTTCTCCTGGGTGTATGATGCTCCGACTTAGAAAGTCTGCTGTGACATTTTCTAGTCCTGGGATATGTATGGCTGTAATTTCCTACAAGTGGCACTCTGCCCAAAAGAGGATTTCTGCTGTGAGGTTCATCAGCTTTCTGCTCCTGGTTCCTCTTTGTTCGGCTATATACTTGACAACTGACCTGTTGTTTGATTCTATTTTTATACAGCCACCTCTTATATGGTCTTGGAAAGTTTCTAAGGCCCTTGTACTGCTTTTAATTCCAGCAGATTTGATGGAAGATGCTTTTCCTGGTTTGTCCAGGTTCCTTGCACCAATGTTTCTCCCATCTGGGCACCCCGACCTGTGTTGCTCGCATCTGTTGTAATTCTTACCCAGTGCACTGGGTGTAGTGTTTGTCTTTTTTTTCCAGGTTTCGGGTATCTTCCCTCCACTTTAATTCTTGTTTTGTGTGTGGGTGTAACAAGATTCTTGGTGTCAAATGTATTGCTGCCCATTTTCTGACGCTTAATGTTGAAGCGAATTTCCCTATGAGCGTCATCCATTCTTCTGCTGAAGTCCTGGTAGCTTTCCTGAGCTTCTTTGTTGCATGGCTATGTCTTGCCTCTTTGCGTCTGGTAGTCTCACTTCTCCTTTTGCTGTATCAAATTCTACCCCCAGAAATCTTAACAGCTGAGTGGCATGAGATGGCTCTTGTTTCTGTTTATTAACCAACCGTGGTGTTCCAGGAAGGTTATACCATCTTCTGGTCTTGTTGGAGTTTCACCAGACTCCCTGATTTTACCCGGATGTCGTCCAGGTATGGGTATATATCTACCCCTCTTCTCATTTCTGCCACTAGAGGGGCTAGAACCTTTATAAACGTCCTTGGGGAAGTCGCCAGACCAAATGGCAGTGCTGTGTACTGATAATGATCTTGATTTACTGTAAACCTTAGGCATCTTTGGTGTCCCTTTGCTATGGGCACCTGTAGATAAGCATCTTCTAAGTCTTATTGCCACCATCCAGTCTCCTGGTTGTAGCTCTTGAATAATCAGGTTCACACTTCTTAGGTCTAGAATTGCTCTGTACTGCCTTGTAGGTTTCCTTACTAGAAAAATTCTGGAATAAATTTCACTTCCTCTTCCTGAGGTACCTTCTTTATTACTTCTGCTTGTAATAATTTCTTTAAAGCCGAATTATTCTGCCTTCTTTTTCCTTGGACTGTATCCATGTTATTAAGAACATATTTCTTCTTGGCATCTCTCTAAATTCTATACTGTACCCCTGATGAATGGTCTGTAATACCCAATTGTCCTGTATCGTTTGGGCCCATGTTGCAGAAAAACTGCTTCAGTCGCCCTCCTACTGGCAACTGTCACAAAAAAAACGGTCCTGGCCGTCCCTCCATGTTGTTTGTCTTGGAGATGACCTGCCAGGTCTATATGCCTTTGCTTCCTTATATTGGTTTCTATTAGCCTGTTGGAAACCGAATCTTCTGCTTTTCTTGAGGTAAAAAATGCTCTTACCTCCTGATGCTTTTGTTATTATTGCATCCAGTTTGTTACCAAAGAGGAACTCACCTTCAATGGTAATCCACACAAGTTGTTCTTTGATGCTGTGTCAGCCATCCACTGTCTGAGCCATAAAGCCCTTCTTGCTGATACCGCCAGCACCATAGATTTTGCTGCTCATTTTACTTCGGACAGTGCTTAAGAATAGCACTTCTTTCCACACCTTTGTGTATTGCTTCTTCAATGTTGGCAACTATGGCAGGTATGAGGATGTTCCTGCGGTAACGTATGTTTTCTTCCATACGTATCCATCTTCCTATCCATAGCGTCCTCCAATGACGCAAGTTCCTTATTGGAATTGTGGTCTTCTCTACTATTCTGGAAATAGCAGTATCCACCTTTGGGCTGACATCCCAAAATTTTACCTCCTCTTGTGGGAATGGATACATCTTCCCAAATCTTTTAGGCGTAAATACTCTGGCGTCTGGTTGCGCCAACTCCACCTGAATGAGGTCCTTAACTACTTGATGGATAGTAAAGACTCTACCTTTTTAAAGCAGCAGCAGTAGTAGCAGTAGTAGCAGTAGTAGCAGTAGCAGCAGTAGTAGCAGCAGTAGCAGCAGTAGTAGCAGCAGTAGCAGCAGTAGTAGTAGCAGTAGTAGCAGTAGTAGCAATAGTAGCAATAGTAGCAATAGTAGCAGTAGTAGCAGCAGCAGCAGCAGCAGCAGCCTGCTTAGCCTGTCAAGCAGGCCAGTACAGAAACTCTTGAAGCAGCCAGGACACTTTTTGTCTCGCCCCAAAATTTTTATCTTTTTTGTGGGTTAACTCCTCAATGTCTTCCAGTTCCAAACCTGTATCATGGCTTTGATGAGTGGATCCACCCTTTCTACATCAAATTCAGATTCCTTCCTGAATATCTTGATCTGATGAATCCATTTCACTCTCTGACACATGAAAACAATCAATTTCAGACCCATATGATGAAAAACTTTTCCCCTTATCCAGACTGGTCTGGGATCTAGATCTTCCTGCGCAGGGTTAACAGCTTGCTGTACTGCCGCATCAACTCTCTGTTTAACAGCCTCCTTCATCAATAAAGAAAATGCTCATTTGTTCATTGGTATCACCTGCAGGTGTCTTAAGACAATCTTCACATAATTACTTTCCTATTAGGGCTGGTTTCTCACAAGCTGAACACCATTTAGTTTTCTTAGCAACCTTTCATTTATGTTGCAGGGATTCCCCCGTCCCTTTTGAAGATCCTGCTTCTGGGAGGGTAACCACCGAACTAATTTATAAAAACAAAATAAATACTAAACATACACCCTAATGTATATATACCATCTCTCTTTCCCATGCAGAACTAAAACTAAGGACTCACCTAGTCTTGGGAACTGAAGTTTGGGTGTTTCCATTTTTGAATCCATATCCAGCACTTGGCTTCTCCCTGCTGAGTGTTCCATGCTGCAGCTTTCACTCACACATACACCGTGTGGTTGTCGCTTCTCTGACGTCATCAAGTGCTCGTGCACGGCTCGCGTGTCTGTGCACGCATTTGCCGGCGTGCCCTGACGTGCACGCTCCTGAGCGGCCGCCTGCACTGTACCCTTTTACCGCAGTATCTCAGATACACATGCGGTCAATACTAACCTCCTTCGGTTCGCAGCAGAATTACTGGGGTAGTTCACCGCCGCGTTCCATACGCTAGTGCGGTCAATTGAGCCTCCTCTGCTCGCAGCTATGGCTGCTCCCCCCTCCGCCTGTAGCGGGCTGCTGGGTACTTTACCGCAGCGTACCATACGCTTATGCGGAGAGTCTGGGCCTCCACGGCTCCCAGCTGCAGCTGCTGTGCGCCTTCGATCGGTCCCGGGCTTTGCACCTAAGCTTCCCCGCCCGCAGCTGCAGCTGTTCCCCCCCCCCCAACAGGGGCTCCCCGACTCTAAGGGGTCTCGCCACCCGTAGGGCGCATCGCGGAGCTTCAGGGCAGAGAGGCTGAGACCCTGGCTATCTGCACAAGGTGCAGTAGGTGAGCCCTGTTAGAAAATAAAAAATCCTACTCCTAGCTGTGAGGACAGGAAAAAGACTAAGGTGCAGGTAGAGGGAGGGGCCTTTATGGCCTACCTGCAAAAGTCTACTTCCTGTCCGACCTAGAGTGAGAAGGGATTAACCCAATGGTGCCCACTGCCAGGGTGATCAGGAAATATGTATAAAAACTATATAAGCACCAACATAAGTTATACCTTAAAAACAAGAATCAAACTATTACAGTAATATCTTAATACAATAAATTATTCATAATCCTAAATACAGAGCGACACATGGAATGCATATACCAAAAAATAACAATAATAATATTAAAATATATTATGATGTAACTCCTATATTTACAAGCCATAATAGAAAATAAATTCCTTAAAAACATATACATATACAACTTATGGTTCAATATTAAAATATTAAAATAACCTCCATCCAAATCATCAGGGTTATTATTATTATATTATATTCCCAGGAAACCCCAAACCATGATTACTCCCGCAAGGCTCTGTTCTGGGGCCCCTACTCTTCTCAGTGTTCATCAATGATCTTCCTACAGCTTGTAAGGAAGCCTCAATACACATGTATGCCGATGACACAATCCTATATGCCAACAGCCATAGCCTCCATGACCTTGAACACATACTTCAGTCTGACTTTTTGAGACTCGAAAACTGGATTTCCCAAAACAAACTGTTTTTAAACACTGACAAGACTGTAACAATGGTATTTGGGACCAAGACTAAATTTTTAAAGCTTCCAGTGACTGAGCTCCAGATCAGAACCAACGCTAACACCACCCTAACTCCTGTTACTAGTTTTAAATACCTGGGCATATGGTTTGACTCCCACTTAACATTCGGAATGCACATTGATACCCTGACATCAAAAACCTATGCCAAACTAGGTGTACTTTACAGGAACAAATCCTCCCTAAGCCTGCTGGTCAGAAAGCGTATTGCACAGTTATCGACTATGCCAATGCCAATTATCGACTATGGAGACATGTATATGGCTTGGCACCCCAAACCCACGTTGACAAACTTGACACCCTCTACAATTCATTTTGTCATTTCATTCTCCAATGCAACTACAACACACATCACTGCGAAATGCTCAAAGAACTAGATTGGTCATTACTCGAGTCTAGGCACAAAGTTCACATTTTCTGTCTTGCCTTCAAATAATTTCTGGGCAAACTACCCACCTATCTGAACAAGCTCCTCATCCCTACCACATGCAGCACTTATCATCTGAGATCTGACTCCAAAAGACTGTTCATGGTCCCAAGGCTCAACAAAGTATCCGGCCGCTCCTCCTTCTCTTACCGTACAGCCCAAAACTGGAACAACCTACCGGAGACTCTCACATCCTCCACCAGTTCAAAACTAAGGCTGTCTCACATTTTAATCTGGTCTGTAACTGTTACATAAGCCTATAATATACATCTTCTCTAACTGTGCATGCAATGTCTTGTATATAATGTATACCCTGTTCATTTATGTAACTGTATTTGTAACCATGTAGTATTTGTCATATTAACTATGCCCAGGACATACTCGAAAACGAGAGGTAACTCTCAATGTATTACTTCCTGGTAAAACATTTTATAAATAAAAATGAGACAAAATCTATCTCCTCATTCAGCCCTCCTGGGGACAGTGTACCAAATTCATGTATCCAGAAAGTCTCCCTCTGGCGTAATTTCAAAAATCTATCACCTCCTTTGGGTCCCATTACTACTTGTTCAATCCCTATTAAGCTCAAACCCCTATTATCCATATTGTGTTGAATCTTAAAATGCTTAGAAACTCCATGTGTAAGGGCACCTCTGAGGATATTACCTCTGTGCTCCAAAATAGCTGTTTATGTGCACGTTTAGTTCTCCCTGCATATTTTAAGCCGCACGGACATATTAAGACATATACAACATATGTGCTATTACAATTGATAAAACTTTTTATTGTATACTTTTTATTATTATTATCTGATGTAAAGCACCTTTGTTTGTCACAAACATATCTGCATGTCAGACATGTACGCCCCCCACACTGAAAGAAACCTTTAGTCTGTACCTTATTAGTATGTGCTTTTTTACCTCCAGTTACCTGACTCTTACGTAATGTGGGTGCCAGCACGTTCTTAATTGTGTTGGCCCTCCTATATATAACTTGTGGGTTTTCTAAAATAATATTCTTGAGGATCGGGTCACACTGTAAGATCTCCCAGTGTTTAGACATAATCTTATTAATACAATGGGATGCTCCATTGTACTTTGTAATAAAAAGAACTTCTTTGTTTTCATCTCTTTTATCATGTTTAATCACCTTATTATTTAAAATAGTCTCCCTATCCAATGTTAAAGCCCTATTGTACGCTTTCTCTATATTTGCCACCTTATGCCCCTTTGATAAAAATGTGTTCTTTAAAGATGTTTCTAGCGCTGTTTTGCACCTATTCTCTTTTTTTCTGTGATTTTTTTGTACATTTGGTGTTAGCTGCTGTTATCCACATTTATATTTATATATTTTATCGATTGTAAGTGCCATCATGAGTTCTCTGTTTATGAGATCCCGTCATAATGTCAATATTGACCATATTTTTAGTGATCCTAGCTTAGTTCAAGGTATAGAAAGTGTGACCGAAGATTTCCACCCAATACTTGCTCAGTTAGAGAAAACACTTATGCTAGAAAGCAAACAATGGTGGGAAGCCACCACACTGAGCAAGTATTTGGAAAATCACCGTATCCCTAGGGGGCTTAGGGTTCGAAAAAAGCCCACCGGGGATGCACATAATGAGGGCTTCATGAGGGAATGGAACGAAATATTAGATCATTGTTCATTCTCTCTCATGAAGCTTTTGGTGCATCAACGTAGGAAAACCCTGGCCGAACTGGACGATCATATATTAGATATGAAGATCCAGCTAGATCCCTATAAAGAAAACAAAGAGTTGCTCGCTCTAGAACCGACTATTAAGAAAAGGCTAGATCAGGCTGAATTAGAGATAGTTCAAATTAAACAACCAAATTTTTTTAGGGACAAACAAGACTATGACACTGGTTGTCAGAGAGATTGGGCAAAGAAATCTAAGGAGATTAATGTTCCAAATACAGATAATAAAAAATCCAGTGTAACGTCAGGACCTAAAGAATCTAATCCTAAAAAGAGCAGATTTATACAAAAGGGAGCTAACAATGTCCCAAAAAAACCCTCTATTAATGTACTGGTTCCCACACCGTTCGTTCCGGTTAAACAACCGCTGCATGATAAAAATCTATATCTGCAACAAAAAAGAGCCAAGGAGCGATATGATGCACTAACATTACCTCAATCAATTCCTATCACGGTCAGCAATAGGTATACATTGCTGTCTGATATAGGATCAGAGAGTGATGTGGAGAGCATCTCGTATACACCACTCCCTACACCAGCCGTTAAATCAAACTTTTCTTTTTTAGAGTGGAGGAAGGAAAGAGATCACATCTTCCCAGAGGTGGAAATAATCAAACATGTATCAGAAATCCAACCTCCACAAAATTACAAAAAAAGAAAGACAGGACCCGAGGGAGAAGAGGAGGTACTAGTAGAAATCGGGTAAAAATTACAAAAGAGTATCCGAATATTTTTAATATAAGTCAGTACCAGCTCACCGACATTGAGAAAAAAGTACTCAACAAGGGACTTAAGTTTGCTCCAGTCTGTGGACCAAATAGTTTTAATCTCTACATAGATGTTCACAAATTTGCCCGTAAACTCGCCCTGAAAAAATACTTTGCTAGGGATAAAATTACTAACCAAATTAATCCCATTCAAGAGGTACGCAGCACTGCTGATCCTCAAGAAAAAACTTTCAAAAAAGCATCCACGTTCTATCCTAAGTTCGCACAAGGACATTTAGTAAGTTCCTTTGTAGAAATGGTCAGCGTGGATTTAGAGAACTCATGTAGAACGTATAAAATCAAAAAAGATAATTTTAACATTAAAGAAAAAGAGGCAGTCCAAAATTTAGAGAATAATGACTCGATTGTCATCAAATCGGCTGATAAGGGTGGGGGTATTGTGGTCATGGACAAAGAATATTATTTAAAAGAGTCCATGAGATTACTGGGAGATGAGACCACATACCTCCCCCTTAACAGTGACCCTTTGGTACATTTCAAAGCCGAACTGGAAGAACTGTTGACTTCTGGCGTAGATAGTGGGGCATTATGTGAGGATGAGTTCAAATTTCTGTCTGTTCAGTTTCCACGTACACCGTTATTTTATTTTATACCCAAAATTCACAAAAATCTAACTGCACCTCCAGGGAGACCTATTATTACTGGAATTTCTTCCCTCACTTCAAATCTTTCACAATTTATAGATCACCATCTTCAACCTATAGTCACTGGTGGTAAGTCCTATTTGCGAGACACGACACATACGCTACAAATTTTAAAAGATCTTAAATGGCAGCAAGGATACATTTTAGCTACGGCTGATGTAACATCATTATATACAGTTATTGACCATCATCAAGGATGCCAGGCCGTATCTCGCAAACTGGAACACTCCAGTGGCTATTCGCGCACTAAGAGGGATTTTTTGATGGAGAGTATTTGGTTTATTTTAACACACAATTATTTCACATTTAATTCTCACTATTATATTCAGAAATGTGGTACCGCCATGGGCACGAGGTTTGCCCCTAGTTATGCCAACTTATTCATGGACAGTTGGGAGGAGGAGTTTATTTGGAACAACTGTCCTCTAGGGGCAGACCTGGTGCTCTGGCGGCGCTACATTGATGATGTGATTTTCATTTGGTCAGGCACTCAGGATTCTTTAAATGATTTTTGCACTTATTTAAATCACAATCACCTTAATTTAAAATTCACTTGTAGTTTTAGTACTGAACACATCGATTTTTTGGACCTCCACATATATGTCAAAGATGATATATTGCACACTAAAACCTTTTTCAAGCCTGTGCAGGCAAATAACTATGTGCGCGCGGATAGTCACCATAATCCACAATGGCTGCGAAACATTCCAAAGGGACAACTGGTACGTCTTAAACGTAACTGTTCAGAAGACGAGATTTTTAAAAAACAAGCAGAAGATCTAAAACATAAATTTATTAATAGAAAATATAATGAGTTTGAATTAAATGAGGCTTTCAATCAGGTCAATGTGATTAATAGAGACACTTTACTTCAACATGAGGCTAAAAAAAAGGAAATAATAAATAAACATCACAATCAGGTAGCGTTCATCACTCAATATAATGAGATGGCGCCAAAAATTAAACAAATTATAAATAAGTATTGGCCTATTTTATTACAAGATGAAGTATTGGCAGATATCCTTCCAAAAAAAGCCAACATTATATTTTCCAAGGCTAATAACTTAAAATCCAAACTAGCCCCTAGTTGTCCAGTGAACCAAAGAAAGCAGAAACTAGGAGGGAATTTAAAAGGTTTCTTCACCTGTGCAAAATGCGTAGCATGTTCATTTAGTAAAAATTCAAAAAAATTTACATCTAATGTTACTAATAGGAGTTACCCCATATACAATTTCATTAACTGCCATTCCACATACATTATATACTTATTGCAATGCCCTTGTGGCTTGCAATATGTGGGCAGAACAGGGAGAACTTTCCAGAGACGTGTCTATGAGCACATTTACAATATCAGAAGGGGCTTAGTGACACATAGTGTCTCACACCATTTTTCTCTGTACCATGATAAGAATCCCAAGGGTCTTATCTGCCAGGCAATAGAGCAGATTGATGTTAACCCTAGAGGGGGGAGTAGACTCCAGCAGGCCAGTATACGTGAGGCTTACTGGATATATGAACTTAAAACTCTCTCCCCTAAAGGAATGAACATCGATTTTGAACTCAAAGCCTTTTTATAATCATTTGAAGTCATTTATCTGTTCTGCCACTGTATATATTTTTAATGTCTTTTTAATGTCTTTTTAAATGTTTTTTAAATGTTTTTAACGTTTTTTCTCCCTTTTCTGTTATCCCAAATTAATGTTGTATGTTTGTTATGTATGTAGATTAGCATAGGCCTTTGTCTATGTGCTGTTGTCTATTAGCCCAAATTAACTAATCAGGACTTTGGATTAAGGGTATATATATCCTAGAGACTATCAGACAAGCACATCCCTTGAAGAAGTACGCGCATGCGTACGAAACGCGTCGGGAAGTTCCAAGTTTTAGAGTGTTTTTACTGTGGTACAGTCTGCAGTTTCAAAGGAGAAATTCTGCAGTCTCCTACAAGTGTTTTAACCGAGGTACGGCGACATTGCGGCTGTTAAGGAGGACTGGAGGACTGGAGTCCTGTGAGCCGGTGGAGAGTACACAACGGGGGTGACGTCACGTCCGCCCAGAGGCCTCGGCATCGGAGACATCCGCCTGATTCCCCAGTCACGTGTAGACGCCAGCACAAGTGCTCCGGTCGCCATCCTGAAAGCCCAGCTGCTTACAGCAGATCTGCCTGTACCTTTCCAGCATTTCGTAAGTAGGGTTGCAATTTTGCCCCTCCGGATGCGGTTAATACACATGTCCACGCTAATAAATAAGCTTTGTATTATTTTTTAGGCCGTGCTTGTGTTTCATGTTTGTATGCTCTGTTTGTTGTTTTTGTTGCTAATATCTGTGTTTCCCCCCCCCCCCCCTTCCTTCCCCCTCCTGTGTTGATTTACTGCACCATTATTCTCTTTCTTTCTCTCTTTTTCATATATGCATTGCTGAGGTGAGAATCATCACCATTCATCATTCCAAGGACTGTATTTGGACTGTCATAACAGGCCTGTTATTTACCCTTTTTTTGGCGCCGGTTAAACCTCTTTTTTTCATTTGTTCCCCTGAATGGTTGTACTACCAATCTTTCACCTGGCTGCCTGAACATTTATATTTATAATTCTAGCGCTGTTTTGCACCTATTCTCTTTTTTCTTTAAAGATGTTGACTGAATTTTACAATCCTCAATTCGTGAGCAATTCCTCCTCAGCCCCTGAAACTGCCCAAAGGGTAAATTTTTGATCCATTGTTAGTGGTGATTGCTTGAGAATTCTAAATACTTGTTACAGCTCTTGGTTAACCAGACTCCCACTCCCACTGCATAGTCCTGGTTGCATATCTCCTCCAATAGCCGATTCTTCTCCTAAGTCTTGAATGAAATATTTGAGTATAAATACCATAACTGTTCAGACGTGAGAGCATTATGGGATATATAGTCCCCCCCTTTATTATATTTACAAAGGTGTAGCTTCCTAAAATAGACCATGTCTCCTTTGGGTAAAATATGTGTGCCCTAAGCTACAGTATGTATGTCATTTACATACAGTATAAATGGTAGTGTGAAAATGTATGTTACAGTACATGTTAATGTCAATATTTCTTTTGACATTAATTTTTAATTGGGACACTGTAGTTCTGTTATTGGTGTTCTTATCTGATAAACAGCCAATCATAATGCCTGGCCACCTGCTCAAGAAGGACCTCGTCTCCTCTTGGGAAAACTTTATGTTCCGCACCCATTCAATATGTATGTATGTATGTATCTATGTATATCTTTATATAGCTCCGACAGTGTACTCAGCATTTTACAAAGACAATACAGTAGAGGGAATTTTAATAATATAATAAGCACAACAAAGTCAGACAATAGGAAAGGAAATCCCTGCACCTGAGAGCTTACAATCTATGTGGTTTGTTGGGAGACTTCCAGCAGTTAAGGAAATAAGAGCAGTAAATGACAGTGCTTGGCCACAAATGTTGGTAGGTGTCGGACATTAGCCATCAGTCCAGGCTATTAGGATGCTGAGTTTTAAGGTTGTTATTAAATTAAATGCATTAACACCATTGGCAGGGAAAAAGGAGGCAGGGAAAGAGGAGGCAGGGAGGCGTGAGCGTGGTTTAGCTCACACAGCTAGGGCTGTGCCCTAGAAATGCAGGGGTTGTGGGTTCTAGTCCTGTTGGGGCCGACACAATTTCAGTCATTGGGTTGGTACTGCAGGCTTATCAACTCTATCTACAGTGGTTGGTATGAAAATACTTTTAGGAAGTGTGGGATGAGACTCTGTCTCTTTGTGTCTCTTCTGGATTTTTAAGTATGCAATCCACATGCGAATTTCAGTGTGCAGGACGGATTTTGTCAAAATAATCCAAGAAACGCCTTTTAACAGTTTTGCCCATCCCTAATTAGCATCTCATTTGCATATGTGTATGCCTAACACCCGTCAAATATTAATGATACCATATTTTACTGGTTAACTCAACATAATCGTAATGTCGTCAATTTATGTATGTCATTTTAATATAGATTGATTACGTATTGTGTTTATATTGACCAAAAGCCCTATTTGCATCATTAGCAAAACTATTAACTTCAATTTATAGTAATGATAATCACTAATCAGAATCCATTACTTTTTCAGATTCCTTTTTCTGATTCATTCTTATGCCTAAAATTAAATGTTTTATACACATTTTTAAAAAATATCGGGGAGAACAAACAAGATTTAACCTTTGGTGTATGTGGAGTGGAAAGTTTTTTATGGTTTTGCCTTAAAGTTACATACAGTGTGTGTATTTATGCCAGCCATGCAAGAGGAAGGATTATTATTAGTTTTGATCATTTTTTAAACTGTATTTCTCTTTAATGTGTGTTAAAGAGCATCATAAGAGTTAAAAAAAAGGGTTATTAAACTCTTGTCAACCCTGCCAATTGAGTCAAGAGTTGTGATTTTGAGTTTGTTAACGGAGAGGTTCGCAATATCGAGTCTACTCACAAAACTGATGATTTTCTGGGGCACTGTTCTCTCGGGGGATTATGTAGTTTTCTGCTCTGAATTCTGGGGCTTAACCTTCTAGTTCTCAACTGCTGTCAATCACTTACAGACACTGAAATTCAGGCCCCAAAATGTAAGTTTTATTGAATGCAAGAGTTTGAAAGATCAAGTGGCTGGCATCAAGTTAAGATGAGTGGAGTGTAGCTTTGTACTCAGACTGACTAACAGCAGGAAAGTGTGCTTTATTCATCCTGATTATTGTAACAATACTCACAATTACTGTAAGTAGAAGCATGAAATACAATTCATAGGTTTATAATTTAAACTTACATACTGTCTGTATTTATATTTTTATATTGGTGTTTATATATGAATATATGAAGCAGGACATGATGTAAAATGTTTATATTTGGGTAACCTTGTATTAATAACATATATAGAAGAGCCATTTTCAAATCTAAGGCTGTCACACATTTTAATCTGGTCTGTAACTGTTTCATACGCCCTTAATATAAATTATCTTTAACTGTGCATGCAATGTCTTGTATATAATGTATACTCTGCTCATTATGTAACTGTATTTGTAAACATGCATTATTTGTCTTAACTCTGTGCCCAGGACATACTTGAAAACGAGAGGTAACTCTCAATGTATTATTTCCTGGTAAAATATTTTATAAATAAATAAATAATTAGAAATACGATGATAACTTACATGTTATCTTTATTCGTAAGAGATGTTTAAATAAACAGTTGTTTCAG